>NW_021822862.1:62085-104305 GCF_901001165.1 Salmo trutta | reverse complement strand
ATCTCCTTTTCTCCCTTTCACCCTCTCCTCTACCCCACTCCTCCACCCCTCTCACCCTCTCCTCCACCCCTCTCCTTTTCCCCTCTCCTCCATCCCTCTACCCCTCTCCTCTTCCCCTCTCCTCCACCCTTCTCCTCTCCCCCTCTCCTCCACCCCTGTTGTCCACCCCTCTACCTAGGGACCCAAGGCATCATTTCCAAACCACAATTAAAACAGGAGACATTAAGAGGGATGGAGAGAAGGATAGAGGAAAGTAAAGAAAGAGGGAAGGATGGAGAGAAGGATAGAGGAAAGTAAAGAAGGAGGGAAGGATGGAGAGAAGGATAGAGGAAAGTAAAGAAAGAGGGAAGGATGGAGAGAAGGATAGAGGAAAGTAAAGAAGGAGGGAAGGATGGAGAGAAGGATAGAGGAAAGTAAAGAAGGAGGGAAGGATGGAGAGAAGGATAGAGGAAAGTAAAGAAAGAGGGAAGGATGGAGAGAAGGATAGAGGAAAGTAAAGAAAGAGGGAAGGATGGAGAGAAGGATAGAGGAAAGTAAAGAAAGAGGGAAGGATGGAGAGAAGGATAGAGGAAAGTAAAGAAAGAGGGAAGGATGGAGAGACGAGGACAGCGGTACGATGAAGCAGCCAGGAGATTCATTAAGGTTCCTCCCGCTGCAGAATAGATTACGTTTCAGGATCAATTCAATTAGTGGGAACCCTGCGCACGTCAGTGGCTCCAATGGCCTGCTCTCATTTGTTACTTTTATTACCTACTGTTCTATAGGCCCCAGCCAATCAGCCGTGAGGAGCAGGACGCCATGCGTTCATTAGCTACAGATTAAAAAGGTCTTTGCACATCGTCCCTCACACAGCCAAGTCGTTGGTTTTCCCTTCAAGCCCAGCGTCAGTTGTATTGAGGTACAGTTTGCCTGTCTCTTCCATTTAAATGTCTGCTGTCGCTTGTGAAGAATGTTTGAATAGGTTGGGAACTGCTCCTGTTTTTGAAGCTGTCCCCATTTTTGTGGAGCGTAGTAGAACAATGCTACTGTAGTTCGGCCTAAATTGGTGAATTGAATCCAGATTCAACATGCCCTCCCTAATGCTTTGGATTCAGACAGATTTCTAATACAGTCACTCTCTGTGTGTCATAATGGCCGATAGTGGGAGAACGTTCTCTCTGTGTGTCATAATGGCCGATAGTGGGAGAACGTTCTCTCTGTGTGTCATAATGGCCGATAGTGGGAGAACGTTCTCTCTGTGTGTCATAATGGCCGATAGTGGGAGAACGTTCTCTCTGTGTGTCATAATGGTCGATAGTGGGAGAACGTTCTCTCTGTGTGTCATAATGGCCGATAGTGGGAGTACATTCTCTCTGTGTGTCATAATGGCCGATAGTGGGAGTACGTTCTCTCTGTGTGTCATAATGGCCGATAGTGGGAGAACGTTCTCTCTGTGTGTCATAATGGCCGATAGTGGGAGTACATTCTCTCTGTGTGTCATAATGGCCGATAGTGGGAGTACGTTCTCTCTGTGTGTCATAATGGCCGATAGTGGGAGTACGTTCTCTCTGTGTGTCATAATGGCCGATAGTGGGAGTACGTTCTCTCTGTGTGTCATAATGGCCGATAGTGGGAGTACATTCTCTCTGTGTGTCATAATGGCCGATAGTGGGAGTACGTTCTCTCTGTGTGTCATAATGGCCGATAGTGGGAGTACGTTCTCTCTGTGTGTCATAATGGCCGATAGTGGGAGAACGTTCTCTCTGTGTGTCATAATGGCCTATAGTGGGAGTACGTTCTCTCTGTGTGTCATAATGGCCGATAGTGGGAGTACGTTCTCTCTGTTTGTCATAATGGCCGATAGTGGGAGTACGTTCTCTCTGTGTGTCATAATGGCCGATAGTGGGAGAACGTTCTCTCTGTGTGTCATAATGGCCGATAGTGGGAGTACGTTCTCTCTGTGTGTCATAATGGCCGATAGTGGGAGAACGTTCTCTCTGTGTGTCATAATGGCCGATAGTGGGAGAACGTTCTCTCTGTGTGTCATAATGGCCGATAGTGGGAGTACGTTCTCTCTGTTTGTCATAATGGCCGATAGTGGGAGTACGTTCTCTCTGTGTGTCATAATGGCCGATAGTGGGAGAACGTTCTCTCTGTGTGTCATAATGGCTGATAGTGGGAGTACGTTCTCTCTGTGTGTCATAATGGCCGATAGTGGGAGTACGTTCTCTCTGTTTGTCATAATGGCCGATAGTGGGAGTACGTTCTCTCTGTGTGTCATAATGGCCGATAGTGGGAGTACGTTCTCTCTGTGTGTCATAATGGCCGATAGTGGGAGTACGTTCTCTCTGTGTGTCATAATGGCCGATAGTGGGAGTACGTTCTCTCTGTGTGTCATAATGGCCGATAGTGGGAGTACGTTCTCTCTGTGTGTCATAATGGCCGATAGTGGGAGAACGTTCTCTCTGTGTGTCATAATGGCTGATAGTGGGAGTACGTTCTCTATGTGTGTCATAATGGCCGATAGTGGGAGTACGTTCTCTGTGTGTCATAATGGCCAATGACTCTGATAGCTGATGGCTCATTACTCCCAGAAGCAAAAATACTCACTGTGATATTTTGTATTGCCTTTATTTGTGCTGAAAGCCTACAAACAGCAGGACAGAATGAAAATAGTATCTGCCATTTAGCATTGTGCCAGATGGAAAGGGGGGTGGGGTTAGAGAGAGAGAGAAAAAAGAAAGAGAGAAGTAGAAGGATAGAGCGATTGTGTGTGGGAGAGAGAGTGGGAGAGAGAGAGAGAGAGAGAGAGAGAGAGAGAGAGAGAGAGAGAGAGAGAGAGAGAGAGAGAGAGAGAGAGAGATTAGGGCTAGATTAGTTTGGCTGTGCTGAGATTCATCTTTCTCTCGCTCCACATTACAGATAGATTTATACAGGTCAGGTCTGTCTTTACAGACCACAGTTTGTCTTGCATTTAGACTGGGCTAAATACTGCTGCTATTTACACTCTCCCATCACATCCACTCTCTAGATACTTGGAGGAACATTAATAAGCATAAATTAATTATTTATAAGTAGTGTGTACTAGGTAATAGAGTATTTAAGCATATTTAAACATCTACCATGCATGAGAGCATGTAACACGCATTATACAAATTGATTAGCATTGTACAGGGAAGATGCAAGATGGTCGCCTGGCTTCGCGTTCTTTGGAAACGATGCAGTATTTTGTTTTGTAATGTATTATTTCTTACATTGATACCCCAGGAAATCTTAAGTCTTATTACATACAGCTGGGAAGAACTATTGGATATTAGAGCAACGTCAAGTTAGCAACATTACGACCAGGAATACGACTTTCCCGAAGCAGATCCTCTCTTCGGACCACCACCCAGGACAATGGAGCTAATTCCAGTAGGCGATCCAAAACATCGACGCCTCAGAAGAGGCAGGTCAGGCTCCGTAGACGGGCACATCGCTCACCGCTCCCAAGTATACTACTGTCCAATGTCCAGTCTCTTGACAACAAGGTAGATGAAAGTCGAGCAAGGGTTGCCTTCCAGAGACAGAGATTGAAACAGAGAATGTTACATGGAAACATGGCTCTCTCGGGATATGTTGTCGGAATCGGTTCAGCCACCAGGCTTCTCCATGCATCGCGCCGACAGAGATAAACACCTCTCTGGGAAGAGGAAGGGCGGGGGTGTATGCTTTATGATTAACGACTCATGGTGTAATCATAACTCAAGTTCTTCTGCTCACCCGACCTAGAATTCCTTACAATCAAATGCCGGCCATTCTATCTACCAAGAGAATTCTCATCAGTTAAAGTCACATCTTTGTACATCCCCCTCAAGCTAACACCATGTCACGTCCTGGCCAGTATAAGGGTTAATTGTCATTGTAGTTTGGTCAGGACGTGGCAGAGGGTATTTGTTTTATGTGGTTCGGGGTGGTGTTTTGGTAAAAGGGCGTTTGATTTAGTATTTCCGGGTTTTTGGTTTATGGTCTATGTTTATGTATTTCTATGTGTAGTCTAGTGAGTGTGTTTCTATGGTTGATTAATTGGGGTTGGGACTCTCAATTGAAGGCAGGTGTTTTCTCTTTGCCTTTGATTGAGAGTCCCATATATTAGGGTATGTTTGTGTTTGTCATTTGTGGGAGATTGTTTCTTGTTTAGCATGTGTGAGCCTAACAGGACTGTCTAGTAAATCGTGAGTACGTTGTTTATTATTTTGTGTTCATTTTTTGAGTTAATAAACTTCAAGATGAGCATTCACAATTCTGCTGCATATTGGTCCTCCTTTTCCGACGATGATTTCGCCATATCGTCTGACGACGAAGAAATCCCTGACAGAATCTCCCACCAAACCAGGACCAAGCAGCAGAGGAAGGAGCAGAGGGATTTTGAATTGGACAAACGGGAGAGATGGACATGGGAGCAAGTTATGGCCGGAGAGGGCCCATGGAGAAAGGCTGGTAAGGACCGGGAACGTTTCCGAGGAACACGACTGGCGTTGAAGCACGAGAGGCACCCCCAAGAATTTTTTTGGGGGGGGCACACGGGTAGTTTGGCTAGGCCAAGGAAGAGCCAGAAGCCAGCTAACCGTCGTTATATGGAGGAGCGTATGAGGTGGAGGGCGCCATGTTTCGCTGAAGAGCGCACTATCTCACCCATACGCACGCACAGTCCGGTGCACGTTATTCCAGCCCCTCGCAGGTGCCGTGCTAGAGTGGGCATCCAGCCTGGTAGGAGTATGCCTGCGCAGTGCATCTGGTCGCCGGTACGCCTCCTAGGACCAGGCTACCCAACTCCCGCTCTACGCACGGCAACCATCAGGCCCCTGCACAGCCCAGTCCGCCCTGTACGAGCACCCCGCTCGTACAGGGCTACTAGTTCCATCCAGCCAGGACGGGTTGTGCAGGAGGTAAGATCAAGACCGCCTGTGCGCCTCCATAGCCCGGTGTTTCCAGTTCCTGTCTCTCGTGCGGACCCAGAAGTGCGTCAGCCCAGTCCGACTCGTCCTGTTCCCGCTCCCCGCACTAGCCTGGAGGTGCGTGTTCCCAGTCTGGTACGTCCAGTACCAGCACCACGCACCAGGCTTCAAGTGCATCATCCCAGTCCGACGTCGCCAGAGCTGCCCGTCAGTCAAGAGTCGCTAGAGCTGCCCGTCAGTCAAGAGTCGCCAGAGCCGCCCGTCAGTCAGGAGTCGCCAGAGCCGCCCGTCAGTCAGGAGTCGCCAGAGCCGCCCGTCAGTCAGGAGTCGCCAGAGCCGCCCGTCAGTCAGGAGTCGCCAGAGCCGCCCGTCAGTCAGGAGTCGCCAGAGCCGCCCGCCAGTCAGGAGCCGCCAGAGCCACCCGCCAGTCAGGAGCTGCCAGAGTGGCCAGACTGCCCGGAGATGCCAGAGTGACCAGACTGCCCGGAGCTGCCAGAGTGGCCAGACTGCCCGGAGCTGCCAGACTGCCCGGAGCTGCCAGAGTGGCCAGACTGCCCGGAGCTGCCAGACTGCCACATCGGCCAGGATCAGCCAGAGTGGCCCATCAGCCCAGAGTCTGCCGATTACGAAGAACCAAGGGAGTCGAGCAGCAACCCTGAACTGAGTAAGCCTGACAACCCAGAACTTAAAATGATTAACTGTTCAATTAATGAGTCTGTATACAGGGTGGAGAGGAGGAGGTCTGCCCAGGATCCAGAGCAAGGGGAGTCTGCCTACGGTCCGAGGCTGATCGGGGTCGGCACTCTGGAGGACAATAGGCCGGAGCCTGAACCACCACCTGCATAGGTGGGTTGGGGAGGGGGGGTGTAGCACAAGTGTCGTCGGTGACGGCAGCCACCCTCCCTTCCCTCCCTTTACTTTAGGGGGATTTTTGTTGTTGTTTGGGGTTTTTGTTTTTCTTGAGGTGCTTCCGGGGTTAGCACCTTTAGGGGGGGGGGGGGTGTACTGTCATGTCCTGGCCAGTATACGGGTTAATTGTCATTGTAGTTTGGTCAGGACGTGGCAGAGGGTATTTGTTTTATGTGGTTCGGGGTGGTGTTTTGGTAAAAGGGCGTTTGATTTAGTATTTCCGGGTTTTTGGTTTATGGTCTATGTTTATGTATTTCTATGTGTAGTCTAGTGAGTGTGTTTCTATGGTTGATTAATTGGGGTTGGGACTCTCAATTGAAGGCAGGTGTTTTCTCTTTGCCTTTGATTGAGAGTCCCATATATTAGGATATGTTTGTGTTTGTCATTTGTGGGAGATTGTTTCTTGTTTAGCGTGTGTGAGCCTAACAGGACTGTCTAGTAAATCGTGAGTACGTTGTTTATTATTTTGTGTTCATTTTTTGAGTTAATAAACTTCAAGATGAGCATTCACAATTCTGCTGCATATTGGTCCTCCTTTTCCGACGATGATTTCGCCATATCGTCTGACGACGAAGAAATCCCTGACACACCAAGACAGCCATCAAGGAACTTCACTGGACTCTATGTAAACTGGAAACTATATATCCGGAGGCTGAATTTATTGTAGCTGGGGATTTTAACAAAGCAAATTTGAGATCAATGTTACCTAAATTTTATCAGCATATTGATTGCATGACACATAATACTCTCGACCACTGCTACTCTAACTTCCACGATGCATACAAAGCTCTCCCCCGCCCTACCTTCGGCAAATCCAACCACGCCAACTTGCTCGTGACGACTTATAGGCAGAAACGCAAACAGGATGTACCAGTGACGAGAACCATTCAACGTTGAACTGACTACGCTCCAAGATTGTTTTGATCACGCGGACTGGAATATGTTCCAGTCAGCCTCAGATAACGACATTGATCTATACGCTGCCTCGTGAGTGCATTTATAAACAAGTGCATTGGCGATGTCGTAACCACTGTGACTATTAAAACCTACCTTAACCAGAAACCGTGGATAGATGGCGGCAGTCGCGCAAAACTGAAAGCGCGATCCACCGCATTTAACCTTTAAAAGATGACTAGGAATATGACTTAATATAAACAGTGTAGTTATTCCCTCCGCAAGGCAATCAAACAAGCGAAATGCCGTAACGGGGACAAGGTGGAGTCGCAATTCAAAGGCTCAGACATGAGACGTATGTGACAGGGTCTATAGGAAATCATGGACTGCAAAAACAAAAACAGCCACGTCACGGACACCGACGTCATGCTTCCAGACAAACTAAACACCTTCTTTGCCCTCTTTGAGGATTATACAGTGCTACCGTCGCGGCTCGCTAACAAAGACTGTGCCTATGCCTAATACCTATGTAAGAATGCTGTTCATTGACTACAGCTTAGTATTCAACACCATAGTACCCTCCAAGCCCATCATCAAGCTGGAGGCCCTGGGTCTTAACCCCGTTCTGTGCAACTGGGTCCTAGACTTTGACGGGCCGCCCCCAGGTGGTGAAGGTAGGAAACAACATCTTCACTTCACTGACCCTCAACACTGGGGCCCCACAAGGGTGTGTGCTCAGCCCTCTCCTGTACTCCCTGTTCACCCACGACTGCGTGGCCATGCACGCCTCCAACTCAATCATCAAGTTTGCAGACGACACAACGGTAGTGGGCTTGATCACCAACAACGACGAGACGGCCTACAGGGAGGAGGTGAGGGCACTCAGAGTGTGGTGTCAGGAAAATAACCTCTCACTCAACATCAACAAAACAAAGGAGATGATCGTGGACTTCAGGAAACAGCAGAGGGTGCACCCCCCTATCCACATCGAAGGGTCAGCAGGGGAGAAGGTGGAAAGTTTTAAGTTCCTGGACGTACACATCACAGACAAACTGAAATGGTCCACCCACACAGACAGTGTGGTGAAGAAGGCGCAACAGCGCCTCTTCAACCTCAGTAGGCTGAAGAAATTTGGATTGTCACCCAAAACCCTGACAAACTTTTACAGATGCACAATTGAGAGCATCCTGTCAGGCTGTATCACAGCCTGGTACGGCAACTGCACCGCCCTCAACCGTAAGGCTCTCCAGAGGGTGGTGCGGTCTGCACAACGCATCACCGGGGGCAAACTACCTGCCCTCCATGACACCTACAGCACCCGATGTCACAGGAAGGCCAAAAAGATCATCAAGGACAACAACCACCCGAGCCACTGCCTGTTTACACCGCTACCATCCAGAAGGCGAGATCAGTACAAGGGGCTTCAAAGCTGGGACCGAGAGATTGAGAAACAGCTTCTATCTCAAGGCCATCAGACTGCTAAACAGCCATCACTAACTGTTACAAACGTCGTTGTAAGTATTGGACCAAGGTGCAGCGTGGTAGGCGTACATCTTACTTTAATTAAATGAACACCGAAAAAAAAACCCAAATACAAACAAAACGTAACGTATTGTAGGGCTAAACAGCACAGTACCAAAACAAGATCCCACAAACTACAGGTGGGAAAAAGCTGCCTAAGTATGATCCCCAATCAGAGACAACGATAGACAGCTGCCTCTGATTGGAAACCATACCCGGCCAACAAAGAAATAGAAAACATAGATGCTCACCCTAGTCACACCCTGACCTAACCAAATAGAGAATTAAAAGGATCTGTAAGGTCAGGGCGTGACACGAACTCAGAGAGGCTGCTGCCCACCTTAATAAATGGATCACTAGTCACTTTAAACAATGCCACTCTAAATAATGCCACTTTAATAATGTTTACATATCTTACATTACTCATATCACATGTATATACTGTATTTTATACCATCTATTTCACCTTGTTTATGCCGCTCTGCCATCGCTCATCCATATACTTACATGTACAAATTCTCATTCACCCCTTTAGATGTGTGTGTATTAGGTAGTTGTTGGGGAATTGTTAGATTACTTGTTAGATATTACTGCACTGTCGGAACTAGAAGCACAAGCATTTCGCTACACTCGCATTAACATCTGCTAACCATGTGTACGTGTCCAATAAAATGGGATTTGATTACAGTAAGTGTCATCTTTCTGATTCTCTGTTAATGTGTTTCTAAATGTGATTGTCTCAGACATGCGCTGTCAGATCTGCACTGGTCACACTCACAGAACTAGAATGACATTCTATTTTCATGGTCACACTCACAGAACTAGAATGACATTCTATTTTCATGGTCACACTCACAGAACTAGAATGACATTCTATTTTCATGGTCACACTCACAGAACTAGAATGACATTCTATTTTCATGGTCACACTCACAGAACTAGAATGACATTCTATTTTCATGGTCACACTCACAGAACTAGAATGACATTCTATTTTTATGGCCACATTCCTGTAGCGGCTGACGGAACCTGACAGGTCACAATGTCACTGCCGAACCCTTTACCAATGCAATGACAGAGTCAGCGTTTACAGCCTCTAATCTAGCAGTATGGGATGTGTTCTATGGCAATATGCAGTATAATCTGCTGTCCTAATGCCAACCACTAATGACATGGTGCAGTGTTTCACTAGCAATGTGTGGTTTGCATTCACAGCGTTCAAGAGTAATTGACACAAGTAATGCCTCTACAGTGTATGGGTGATAAAATATTACTTTCAACAGGAGAAAATGGAAATAAAATGGCACAAGATAACATTCTACATTCTGTAGGTTAGTATCAATAATATTGTTTTTCTTATAAATCGATTTTTGCTCTTGTGTCACATGATAATTGAATTGAAGATAGCTTTTTTGTGAAATTGGTTGACTCCAAAGAATTCCAGTTGGCAGAGATACTGTATGCGTGAGAGTGAAATTGTTGGAGTAGAGGGTCAAGAGAGGTGAGGGGGTTTAAATCTCTAGTTGCCTGTCAGATGAGCTAGTCTCTCTCTCTCTCTCTCTCTCGCTCGCTCTCTCTCTCTCTCTCTCTCTCGCTCTCTCTCTCTCTCATTCTCTCGCTCTCTCTATTTCTCCCTCTCTCTCTCTCTCTCTCTCTCTCTCTCTCTCTCTCTCTCATTCTCTCGCTCGCTCTCTCTCTCTCTCTCTCTCTCTCTCTCTCGTTCTCTCGCTCTCTCTCTCTCTTTCTCACTCTCTCTCGCTCTCTCTCTCTCTTTCTCTCTCTCTTTCTCTCTCTCTCTCGCACTCTCTCTCTCTCACTCTCTCTCTCGTTCTCTCTTTCTCTCTCTCTCTCTCTCGTTCTCTCTCTCTCTTTCTCTCTCTCTCTCTCTCTTTCTCGCTCTCTCTTTCTCTCTCTCTCTCGCTCTCTCTTTCTCTCTCTCTCGTTCTCTCTTTCTCTCTCTCCCGTTCTCTCGCTCTCTCTCTCTCTCTATCTCCCTCTTTCTCTCTCTCTCTCTCTCTCTCTCTTGCTCTCTCTCTCTCTCATTCTCTCGCTCTCTCTATTTCTCCCTCTCTCTCTCTCTCTCTTTCGCTCTCTCTCTCTCATTCTCTCTCTCTCTTTCTCTCTCTCTCTCAATTCAATTCAATTCAATTCGCTTTATTGGCATGACGTAACAATGTACATATTGCCAAAGCTTACTTTGGATATTTACAATATAAAAAAATAAATAAAAATAAAAAATAAAAAATAAAAATAAAAATGAGAATCAAAAATTGTCAACGGGACAACAGTAACAACAATAACCAACGGTCAATATAACCATACATTCAACAATAACAATAATCATACAGTTGAGGACATGTGCAGGTTTATTGGTCTGTCAGACACTGTCCCTCAACTTATGGCAGGCAGCAATGTAGTGCGCTGCCAACCCACAGCTCTCTGCGTCCTCCCCCAACAGGATGGGTAGCCTATCCTCATCAGAGAGGTCTTTAAAACCTTGAATAAGGATTTCAAATTTGGGGAAATGACACTCTCTAATTGTTTTATATTTTTGACATTTTGTCAGGAAATGCAGCTCCGTCTCAGGTTCTGCTGTTGTGCAGTGGTTGCACAGCCTTTCCTCTACAGGGAGCCAGGTTTTCCTGTGTCTACCCTTCTCAATGGCAAGGCTGTGCTCACTGAGCCTGTACTTTGTCAAGGTTTTTCTAAGGTTTTGATCAGTAACCATGGTCAAATATTTAGCCATAGTGTACTGTCGATTTAGGGCCAGATAGCACTGCATTTTGCTTTGTGTTTGTGCTTGTGTTTCCCAATTAGCAATGTAGTTTTGTTTTGACTGTGTTGTAATTTGGTTTATTCTGATTGATTGGATCTTCTGGTCCTGAGGCTTCAGTGTGTTAGTAGAACAGGTTTGTGAACTCAACCCCAGGACCAGCTGGATGAGGGGACTCTTTTCTTTGCTCAGCTCTTGGCATTGCAGGGCTTGGTAATGATATGAGAGGGGGTCACTGTATTTTAGATGTTTCCAAAACTTAATTGCTCTTTTTTGAGTTTTTATTATTAGTGGATATTGGCCTAATTCTGCCCTGCATGCATTGTTTGTAGTTTTCCTCTGGACACGTAGGAGAATCTTACAGAACTCTGCATGTAGGGTTTCAATGGGGTGTTTGTCCCATTTGATGAAATCTTGTTTTGCAAGTGGACCCCACACCTCGCTGCCATAAAGTGCAATTGGTTCAATGACATATTCAATTAGTTTTAGCCAAATTTTAATAGGTATTTCAATTTGAATTTGCTTTTTAATGGCGTAGAATGCCCTGCGTGCTTTCTCTCTCAGTTCATTCACTGCCTCATTAAGGTGTCCAGTTGAGCTTATTTTTAAACCTAAGTAATTGTAGTGTGTACAGTACTCTATATATTTTGTACCAATTGAGAACTTTGGTCTAATTCCCTCTCTCTCGCTCTCTCTTTCTCTCTCTCTCGTTCTCTCTTTCTCTCTCTCTCGTTCTCTCGCTCTCTCTCTTTCTCCCTCTTTCTCTCTCTCTCTCTCTCTCTCTCTCTCTCTCTCTCTTTCTCTCTCTGTCTCTCTGTCTCACTCCCTCGCTCCCTCTCTTCCTGCCAGGCTTTAAAGACACTGGGAAATCCTTCACTTCTTCCTCTGCTAGCTGGATCACAGGCTAAATTCCTCCTCTCTAAAGACCAGGGCTTATTCAGCCTGGGCCAGGGGACTGAGACTATTTTCTGCTCATGAATCAGATTCCCTTTTCTCTCTCCTTTCTCTGGTCTGAGTGTTTTTTTCCTCACTCTTTTTCTGGGCCTCAGAGTGGGGTCAGGAGTTTAGTGGGTAAAACATTTGAATCGGTGGAACCAGCCCAGAGCTTGGCGGTGCACAGTGCTGCTTCCACAGAGCATTATTAACCTCTCCTCTCTCTCCTCAGACATCTCCATTACAGCCCCCTGCACCGCACCGCACCACAGCCAGTTAGCAATACAGACCAACAATACAGCTAACTGTCTGCCTGTCTGCTCTGGTTTTTATCCATTGATTGAAGCGTGGTAGAAAAGGGCAGAACAGAGAGGCACAGCACAGTGTCTCAAACACACACACACACGCACACACGCACACGCATGCGCATGCGCACGCGCGCACGCACACACACACACACACACACACACACACACACACACACACACACACACACACACACACACACACAGCAGCCTCTGAGCGGAAGGAAACAGCAGCCAAGGCTAAAGGAACACAATACAACTCTGTCCAATTCACTGAATCAATGAAATCCTATCAGCTCCCAGTGGTTTAGTCAGTGTCAGTCTCAGGCTGGGTTGAAGCAGCAGATGTAACATTGACATCAGGTCAATTTCAGCCCCTATCAGGCTGCAGCACTGTTGATTTACAATGTTTCATGGAATGGAAACAGACATTTGATAGTGATGCTTTTCAGTGTCATTCTTGCATTGAAAATCTTTTGTAACTGGTAACATTAATACATCAGTTAAAGGTAGGGCCAGGGAAAACTCTGGCCTCATGTTATAGACTACAACTAAGAGTTTTTCCTGCAGTTAATGTGGTCCTAAAAAACTGTTAATGCATTAATAATAGCACTGGGGAGAGTATCCCCCCTCTCCCTCTCTCTGGTGAGGCTCTCCAAGGGCAGCTCATTCTTGAGGTGTCAAGTGGCACGATAGAGAGAGAGGAGAAGAGATAGAAGAGGAAACAAGAAGGAGAGCCAGGGAAATCGAGAGTCAGAGAAGAGGTGTTGAGAAAAGGGGAGAGAGAGGAGAAGAGGGGAGGAGAAAGAAAGAGGAGAAGAGAGGAGGCGAGAGAGAGAAGAGAAGATGGGAGCAGAGAGAGGAGAAGAGAGGGGAGAGAGGAGAAGAGGGGCGAGAGAGAGGTGAAGAGGGGTCAAAAGGAAGGGAGAGAGAGGAGAAAAAGAGAGGGGAGAGAGAGGAGAAGAGGGGATGAGAGAGAGGAGAAGAGAGGAGAGAAGAGGGGGAGAGAGAGGAGAAGAGAGGAGAGAAGAGGGGGAGAGAGAGGAGAAGAGAGGAGAGAAAAGGTGAGGAGAGGAGAGAGAGAGGTCAGAGGGAAAGAGAGAGAGAAGAGAGGAGAGAGAGAAGAAGAGGGGAGGAGAGAGAGGAGAAGAGAAGAGGGAAAGAGAAAAGGGGAGAGCGAGGGGAGAAGAGGAGTCGAAAGGAAGGGAGAGAGAGGAGAAGAGAGGAGGAGTGAGGAGAGAAGAGGGGATGAGAGAGAGGAGAAGAGAGAGAGGGGAGAAGAGGGAAAGAGAAAAGGGGAGAGCGAGGGGAGAAGAGGAGTCGAAAGGAAGGGAGAGAGAGGAGAAGAGAGGAGGAGTGAGGAGAGAAGAGGGGATGAGAGAGAGGAGAAGAGAGAGAGGGGAGAAGAGGGAAAGAGAAAAGGGGAGAGCGAGGGGAGAAGAGGAGTCGAAAGGAAGGGAGAGAGAGGAGAAGAGAGGAGGAGTGAGGAGAGAAGAGGGGATGAGAGAGAGGAGAAGAGAGAGAGGGGAGAAGAGGGGTCGAAAGGAAGGGAGAGAGAGGAAAGAGAGAGGAGAAGAGGGGAGGAGTGAGGAGAGAAGAAGGGATGAGAGAGAGGAGAAGAGAGAGAGGGGAGAAGAGGGAAAGAGAAAAGGGGAGAGAGAGGGGAGAAGAGGAGTCGAAAGGAAGGGAGAGAGAGAGAGGAGAAGAGAGGAGGAGTGAGGAGAGAAGAGGGGATGAGAGAGAGGAGAAGAGAGAGAGGGGAGAAGAGGGAAAGAGAAAAGGGGAGAGCGAGGGGAGAAGATGAGTCGAAAGGAAGGGAGAGAGAGGAGAAAAAGGGAGGAGAGAGAGAGGAGAGAAGAGGGGGAGAGGGAGAGGAGAGGAGAGAGAGAGAGAGGAGGGGAGAGAGAGAGAGGATAAGAGGGGAAGAGAGGAGGGGAGAGAGAGAGAGGGTAAGAGTGAAAGAGAGGAGGGGAGAGAGAGGGGAGAAGAGGGAAAGAGAGGAGGGGAGAGAGAGAGGAGAAGAGAGAAGAGGAGGGTTAATGGAGATCAGAGGAGGTAGTTGGAGGTTCGTCACCTTGGCAGCCACGGTAGGCCATGTAATCTACCCTATGTTTAATCATGAGCTCAGATTGTTGATCGCCTCAGCGGCCAGGGTGCATCTCATTTTGGGGCTCACCGCTGCCCCGGCACGCACACATTTATGCAGTGGAAAATGAAAAGGGAGCTATAATACAGCTATCTATCTAACTCCATATCAGCAGCCTATAGTGCTAACTCAGAGAAACACCTGAGGGTATCAGCTCCTCACCTGACCTGAACTTACTGGCTGATGGGGCTTTCATCTAGAAACATCCTGTTAACCTTGGTTAACAGCTCTGACTATGAGGTTGGCTCAGTACGCACGCCTGTCGCTGAAACGGGAGCTAGAGAGAGAAAGTCAATGGTATTTCATCTGAGGTGGAACTGATTGTGCATTGACATGGTGTATTATAGACCTAGCTGTACTGTACTGTAGGTGATGTAGTTTATGGTGCTGCTTGTGGTTTCCAGGTCTCTTTCATCTCTGTGGTTCCTCTGGTCTCTCTCCTTCTCTTGGACCATGTTGTGTCTCAAAGCAGTCATCCTCTCTTAGGGTGTCCCTCTCTCCCTTTCCACCCTACCCTCTCCTCTTTCCCTCTGTCTCTCACCCTTTCTCCGCTCTCCCACTCTTCCTCTCTCTCCTCTTTCCCCAACTGTCTTTCACCCTTTCTCCACTCTCCCACTGTTCCTCTCTCTCTCCTCTCCCCCTCTTCCTCTCTGACTCTTCCACACTCTCCCCTCTCCCCCACTTCCTATCCCTCCTCTTCCTCTTCTTCCCCTCTCCCCCACTTCCTCTCCCTCCTCTCCCTCCTCTTCTTCTCTCTCCCCCTCTTCCTCTCTCTCCTCTCCCCCTCTCTCCCCCTCTTCCTGTCCCTCTTCTTCCCCTCTCCCCCTCTTCCTCTCCCTCCTCTTTCCCTCCCTTATTCTCTGTCTCTGAAGTGCTTACAGGGTTGTGATCCTTAGCAAGGGGGTTAGCCGCGGTAGCGTGCTAAATTTTAAAACAGTCCTCTGTATGCCTGTCATGTCTGTTCAGGCTGCTTACGGCTGCAACACCGCTCTGGTTGGCTGGATCCATATGTCACTCAAATAGGCATCCTGTGCTTTGGCAACGGCCCGGTATTTCCACAGGGATAGAATTATGAAAATTCCATCTATGCTCATTGGACCAATTGAATTACAAGCAGGTTTTTTCTCTCTCCACATCTGCCGTAGGGTTCTAAACGGGTCGTAGCGGCGATGTCGCCCGCAACAGGGCTCAGCCAGGGTTACCACGGCGGCAGCAGGCCTGTTTCCATGGGCGACAGGCATATATCATTGTCTGCCTTTGTTTTCTCATGTCTTTTGTTTTCGTAAAGCTCTGATGGATTGTTGGGATTCTTCTGCGGCATTGCCCTTTTTTATTGGTCTGTGTTTGAAGCTCAAGCCTTGGATTTTTGATGATATCAGTATTACATTTTATGGTGAATTATTTGCTTCATAAAACATAAAGGATGTCCGTTTCTACTAACACCAGCCATTTATGTGCTGTTGAGTTTCAGGATCTGTACTCTTCACCTTTATTGCAAAACGCTGTGTGTTGTTGACTGAGATAGTCTTTATTTTACGAGGCAAGTCAGTTAGGAACAAAGTCTTATTTACAATGACAGCCTAACAGGTAGTTGTCTTGTTCAGGGGCAGAACAACAGATTTTGACCTTATCAGCTTGGAGATTCGATCCAGCAACCTTTCGGTTACTGGCCCAACGCTCTAACCACTGGCTACCTGCCGCCGCGACTCTGCAGGACTCAGCAGATATTGGAGCAGATATTGTGTGCTTGTCTTGTCTAATCTAGTCTATAACAGACAGAAAACACTTTTCGGCTCTCAGGAAACACCTGACTGAAACATGAGATGTGTCTGTTGTTTTTCTCTTCTTCCTATGATTTATATTCGGATAACTGTTAGCTGTTGAAGAAGCAGCTATTCTTCCTGGGGTCCACACAAAACATAGGAAATGACAAAACACAGAACACTAATGGACAGGAACAGCAACACAAACTAAGAACACTACCACTACAGAACACTACCACTAAAGAACAATACCACTAAAGAACAATACGACTAAAGAACACTACCACTACAGAACACTACCACTACAGAACACTACCACTACAGAACACTACCACTACAGAACACTACCACAGAACACTACCACTACAGAACAATACCACTACAGAACACTACCACTACAGAACACTACCACTACAGAACACTACCACTACAGAACACTGTCTACCACTACAGAACACTACCACTACAGAACACTACCACTACAGAACACTACCACTACAGAACAATACCACTACAGAACACTACCACTACAGAACACTACCACTACAGAACACTACCACTACAGAACACTGTCTACCACTACAGAACACTACCACTACAGAACACTACCACTACAGAACACTACCACTACAGAACACTACCACTACAGAACAATACCACTAAATAACAATACCACTACAGAACAATACCACTAAAGAACACTACGACTAAAGAACAATACCACTAAATAACAATACCACTAAAGAACACTACGACTACAGAACAATACCACTAAAAAACAATATGACTAAAGAACACTACGACTACAGAACAATACCACTAAAGAACAATATGACTAAAGAACAATATGACTAAAGAACAATACCACTACAGAACACTACCACTACAGAACAATACCACTAAATAACAATACCACTACAGAACACTACCACTAAAGAACAATATGACTAAAGAACAATATGACTAAAGAACAATACCACTAAAAAACAATATGACTAAAGAACAATACCACTAAAGAACAATACCACTAAAAAACAATATGACTAAAGAACAATATGACTAAAGAACACTACCACTAAAAAACAATATGACTAAAGAACAATACCACTAAAGAACAATACCACTAAACAACAATATGACTAAACAACAATATGACTAAAGAACACTACCACTAAAAAACAATATGACTAAAGAACAATACCACTAAAGAACACTACCACTAAAAAACAATATGACTAAAGAACAATACCACTAAAGAACAATACCACTAAAGAACAATATGACTAAAGAACAATACCACTAAAGAACAATATGACTAAAGAACAATACCACTAAAGAACAATACCACTAAAGAACAATATGACTAAAGAACAATATGACTAAAGAACAATATGACTAAAGAACAATACCACTAAAAAACAATATGACTAAAGAACAATACCACTAAAGAACACTACCACTAAAAAACAATATGACTAAAGAACAATACCACTACAGAACAATACCACTAAAGAACAATATGACTAAAGAACAATATGACTAAAGAACAATATGACTAAAGAACAATACCACTAAAGAACACTACCACTAAAAAACAATATGACTAAAGAACAATACCACTAAAGAACAATACCACTAAAGAACAATATGACTAAAGAACAATACCACTAAAGAACAATATGACTAAAGAACAATATGACTAAAGAACAATACCACTAAAAAACAATATGACTAAAGAACAATACCACTAAAGAACAATATGACTAAAGAACAATACCACTAAAGAACAATATGACTAAAGAACAATATGACTAAAGAACAATACCACTAAAGAACAATATGACAAAAGAACACTACCACTAAAGAACAATATGACTAAAGAACAATATGACAAAAGAACAATATGACTAAAGAACAATATGACTAAAGAACAATACGACTAAAGAACAATATGACTAAAGAACAATACCACTAAAGAACAATATGACTAAAGAACAATACCACTAAAGAACAATACCACTAAAGAACAATACCACTAAAGAACAATATGACTAAAGAACAATACCACTAAAGAACAATATGACTAAAGAACAATACCACTAAAGAACAATATGACTAAAGAACAATATGACTAAAGAACAATACCACTAAAGAACAATATGACTAAAGAACAATACCACTAAAGAACAATATGACTAAAGAACAATATGACTAAAGAACAATATGACTAAAGAACAATATGACAAAAGAACAATATGACTAAAGAACAATATGACTAAAGAACAATACGACTAAAGAACAATATGACTAAAGAACAATACCACTAAAGAACAATATGACTAAAGAACAATACCACTAAAGAACAATACCACTAAAGAACAATACCACTAAAGAACAATATGACTAAAGAACAATACCACTAAAGAACAATATGACTAAAGAACAATACCACTAAAGAACAATATGACTAAAGAACAATATGACTAAAGAACAATACCACTAAAGAACAATATGACTAAAGAACAATACCACTAAAGAACAATATGACTAAAGAACAATATGACTAAAGAACAATACGACTAAAGAACAATATGACTAAAGAACAATACCACTAAAGAACAATATGACTAAAGAACAATACCACTAAAGAACAATATGACTAAAGAACAATACCACTAAAGAACAATATGACTAAAGAACAATATGACTAAAGAACAATACGACTAAAGAACAATATGACTAAAGAACAATACCACTAAAGAACAATATGACTAAAGAACAATATGACTAAAGAACAATACCACTAAACAACAATATGACTAAAGAACAATATGACTAAAGAACAATATGACTAAAGAACAATACCACTAAAGAACAATATGACTAAAGAACAATATGACTAAACAACAATATGACTAAAGAACAATATGACTAAAGAACAATATGACTAAACAACAATATGACTAAAGAACAATATGACTAAAGAACAATACCACTAAAGAACAATATGACTAAAGAACAATACCACTAAAGAACAATATGACTAAAGAACAATATGACTAAAGAACAATACGACTAAAGAACAATATGACTAAAGAACAATACCACTAAAGAACAATATGACTAAAGAACAATACCACTAAAGAACAATATGACTAAAGAACAATACCACTAAAGAACAATATGACTAAACAACAATATGACTAAAGAACAATATGACTAAACAACAATATGACTAAAGAACAATATGACTAAAGAACAATACCACTAAAGAACAATACGACTAAATAACAATACCACTAAAGAACAATACCACTGTTGAGTGTGTGTAGAGTGTGTGTGTTAGAGTGTTTGTAAAGTGTGTGTTAGAGTGTGTTTATAGTGTGTGTGTTGAGTGTGTGTGTTAGAGTATATGTAGAGTGTGTGTGTAGAGTGTGTGTTAGAAATGTGTGTGTATAGTGTGTGTTAGTGTGTGTGTGTGTTAGAGTGTGTGTGTTAGAGTTTGTGTAGAGGGTGTGTGTGTTAGAGTGTGTGTAGAGTGTGTGTATAGTGTGTGTGTAGAGTGTGTGTGTTAGAGTTTGTGTAGTGTGTGTGTGTTAGAGTGTGTGTAGAGTATGTGTGTGTTAGATTGTGTGTGTTAGAGTGTGTGTAGAGTGTGTGTGTAGAGTGTGTGTGTGTGTGTTAGAGTGTGTGTGTGTTAGAGTGTGTGTGTGTGTGTTAGTGTGTGTAGAGTGTGTGAATGTATTAGAGTGAGTGTGTGTGTATGTTAGAGTGTGTGTGTAGAGTGTGTGTAGTGTGTGTATGTTAGAGTGTGTCTGTTAGAGTGTGTGTAGAGTGTGTGTATTAGAGTGTGTGTATGTGTGTGTGTGTTCGAGTGTGAGTGTAGAGTGTGTGTGTGTTAGAGTGTGTGTGTACTATCTGAGTCAATCAATACCGTTACACACCTGCACATAACGTTATTTTGACAGTGTTGTTCATACTAGAGTATTACTCGTTGTATTATTCACCAGCGTTACACTCTCCTTCTGATTGCAGCTGAACCATACCTAGTCATATTATCTCTACAACAATACCTCATGTAAAGAGATTTAGCAGAGCAACATTTCAGCTCACATGGAGGAGACCTACAGTAGAAACACAGCTAATGCGGAGAAGGTTCTGTGTGGAGGGTGCTAATTTCTCCAGTCAAACAGGTTGCCGCTTATTGAGGTTTAATTCTGTCTCGTCTCACCTGGAAACGTCTGTCTGTCTGGGCTATAGAGAGAGAGGAAGCAGGCAACCCATGGTTGTTGTCATGGCTAAATCGCCATTGAGGATTATCCTCAGTACCAAACCTGTCATGTCTGTTTCTACCCACAATGACTAGAGAGGAACGTAACGCCAACATACACACTGCTGACTCTGGTGGTCATTGCCTTTTAAGGAATGTGTGAATAGCTTGTAGGCTAAATAGCTGTGTGTATGTGTTTTTTTTGTGTTTGTTAATGCATGAGCGTGTGAGACAGTGTTTTTGTTTGTCTATATAATATGCTTGGTGTGTGTGTGTGTGTGTTTAAATTGAAAGCAGACTGAACGAGGGTTGTCTCATTAGGCCCAGCAGACAGTGAGATCCTACAGCTTGGCACTGAGGTTAATAGCCTGGCCCTGCTCATGCCAACATCACCACTGTTTTTGACTGGTACACACACACACACACACACACACACACACACACACACACACACACACACACACACACACACACACACACACACACACACACACACACACACACACAGACACACACACACACACACACACACACACACACACACATGCAAACTATGTCAAATATATACTCAAAACATCAGAATGTCTGTTTCGGTTCCATGTATATTAGACTGTAGACTATGGGCAGTATCAGGTGCATACTTCAAGCCCCTGCATGTATTCTACTGATATATAAAATACTGTAAAGTCTTCCAGGGTTCACATCATCAGGCCCTAAAGTTGTACTAGATGTAACTGACCTCGTCTTTGGCCCGCTCCGGTTTCAGCCCGCTTTACACCCCTGTTTTATCAACAGGTTTTATGAAGAGGTTGGACCTTCGCTTCCACGCTCGTTTAAAGGATCAATTCTGAATGCTCCCACTTTGATCTGTCACACACACTTGTCACATAGTTATGTGTGCGTTTACAGTAATATCATCATCCTAAAAACAAATCACTTTTATTTGTGGAGCCTGATTATGTCAAGGATGGACATTTAAAATGACCGTTTTGGAGCCTGAGTGCATCAGTGTGTGTGTGTGTGTGTGTGTGTGTGTGTGTGTGTGTGTGTGTGTGTTCGTGTGTGTGTGTTCGTGTGTGTGTGTGTGTGTGTGTGTGTGTGTGTGTGTGTGTGTGTGTGTGTGTGTGTGTGTGTGTGTGTGTGTGTGTGTGTGTGTGTGTGCATATACATGTGGTGTAAGAGCTGTTCAACAATGGGAAAGATTGGGAGGGAGGAGGGGATGAAGCAATGGAGTAGAGGGTTTGTGTTTGATGGCACCGTCGAGTTAGGGAAGGTACTCCAGCAGTTCCCTGGCTGCCATCAGCCCAGACACAGCATAGAGGAAATCCTCTGAGGAGAGAGGAGGGAGAGAGCCTTTCACTATATCTGTATAAAGCCCAACACGGAGTGATTAAAACTGGGACAATACACAGATTAACCCAGTGGTGTTGGCACACATTGTGGCAACTAGTTGTACACATCTGTGGACACATTTATGTCAATACACACACATAGACATAAACAAAACATGTGCATAACACACGCGCGCCCACACATACACACACACACACAATAAACATACATTTAAAAGTGTCATAATTGTGTCTGTCTAATGAAAAGCACAATACACTGGGAATAGGTATCTCTAGCCCAGGTGATTACTGCTTCAGTTCAATGTGTCCTCT
This sequence comes from Salmo trutta, assembly GCF_901001165.1. Taxonomy (NCBI): domain Eukaryota; kingdom Metazoa; phylum Chordata; class Actinopteri; order Salmoniformes; family Salmonidae; genus Salmo; species Salmo trutta. The sequence goes on along the minus strand of NW_021822862.1, from coordinate 82,211 downwards.
ATTACAATTATGGTCTGCCTGAGTTCACAGAACAGCATGTCCCCTCCCCATCTATGTTGTGTCAGGAGGAGAGAGGATGGAGGGAGGAGTTTGGCAGGAGATAGGACATGCAACATTTGTGAAGACCCCAGTTGCTCTGTGACTGGACTTGGCAGGAGAGCATAGATAGAATGCTGTGTCACAGTTGGCACTGTGCTGCTAACATGATGTGGCTATAATTCAACCGGGAATAGATGAATGGAGGATTTGGTTGAAGCTTATTGGTGGGTCCTGGCTCCTCTGAATGCTCTCATTGGCTCTGTGGGGAAGTAGGGGAACTGAATGAGGATACATTATGTTGGTTTTTAGAATGTTATGAAATTTGTCTCCTTCAGCAAAGAGGGCAGGTGCTAGCCTTTTGGATTATTTTGATTGGCGGAGCAGATTGACTTCCTTGCTGCTCTAACTTTGATTGGTTGTTCCAGACATACTCTGAGTCGATATTCACATAATAATAAGGAATTCCCCTCAACCACACCCACAAATTGGGGAAAAGAAACATTCCTTCCCATTGACCCCATTGTAAAAGAGCCAACTTCGTAGTAGATTTTTTATTATACAGAAATAACAAAACATGCCGAAAAGCTGCTGGGTTGTTCAATGTAACCAGGTCAAAAATCCCGACCTTAGGTTCGCAATACCCCCATTTGGTGAAATAGAGCCTGTGAGAAGAGCCCTGTGGCTTCAGACTATTCGGTGTAGGAGAGTGGAAAATGTGGGGACCAGCTGTCCAAGTAGACTACACATAGCTATGTGTGTAAAACGTTTCATCACATGTAAGACATTTCACTTGTTTAGTATAGTCTGTGTGAGGGAGCACGGAGGAGCAGCGCTCCTTCACCTTTTTCAATTTGAGAATACACAGAGCCGGTGAAACTATTTTTGGAAAATGTATTCTGATAAATGTAATTTAATTAACACTGAAATTCTTAATGCATAGGCTATTCCATGATACTGATTGAGATCAATCAAATGATTAGCATGCAGTTGCAGTTTCACTGGCAAAATGTGATAATGGCCTGTTTTGAAATAAGGTATGCCTAACTTGGTGTTTGAGGACAGTCAAATTCCACGTGACCGTTTAGTCACGGTAAGTAGGCTTCTCCAAGCTCTGATGCTGCTGATGGTCGGCTGATTAGTAGCCTACCAAACTTGCTAACTGCCTGGTACTCAGCACTCTATTGTCCTTCTAATCACTCTGACATCAATGCAAATGTTTTCGAAAATCAAGTTGAACACTTCATGAGAGCCCATGAGCTCATGTTGCGCAACATTTCTATAGACTATGCAATTGCATGAGAGTGTTGATGGCCTCTATTAAAAAGAGGAGTATCACATCAGCTTTCTATAGGCAAGGCCTACTATATTTATTTCTCAACTTTCCTAATATCAAGCACATTTCTTCGCTTTACAACAGGAGTATAGCCTACCTGGGTGTCATTGAAATGAACCACGGTAAAAGCGTCCTCCATTTGCTATTTAATTGAATAGATTACATGTATAATTTTTTCCATGCCCCTGTTCCGCGACAGGGGCATGATACTGGTCCATTCTATATCAACACTAATTTCATTTATATATTAATTAGTATATGTAAAGACAACATTAAATAAAAAATAGTCTGATGGGTGACAATATTAGCCTATCACTTGTGAATTATGTATTATCACTTGTGAACGATGTCCTGCTTGATGTCCTGCTTGTCCTGCTTAGCCTTCCCTGTAGCTCAGTTGGTAGAGCATGGTGTTTGCAACGCCAGGGTTGTGGGTTCGATTCCCACGGGGGGCCAGCACAGAAAAAAATGTATGAAATTGTATGAAATGTATGCATTCACTACTGTAAGTCGCTCTGGATAAGAGTGTCTGCTAAATGACTAAAATGTTAAAAAAAAAAAAGTAAAATGTTGTGCAGTAAGGCAAGAAACAGTGCATGCCTTTTTTTGTTGACCTTTTCAAATCATAGTCGCACACCTCATGTAGCCTCATGTATCCACACCTCATCACAACTAAAGTAAGTAACTTCTTCAAATTAAGGACATGAATCTGCTTTACAACCAGTGTAGAGACTAATATAGGCTGCCTATGAGTTTCAAGTTTGGGGAAGATCATTTTCACCATAAAAATGCACCTTTGTAATAAAGCATTACATGCAGAATCGGATTTGCGATAACTATTGAGAACAGTGTTTTCCCGCGAATTAATTGCATTTTGGAACATTCGTGCTTATAGTCTACTGCCGTGTGCACATTGTTGCGCTTATAATGTAAAGAAATAGCCTAATAGTTTATCAACATTTTATCAAACGTTCTGATCTGTTGCATCAGCCTCATTGCTTTTAAACGTTTTTTTGATGCAAGTGGTTGTATTAATTTGGGATCTATCACATCCCACAATTGTGCCAGAGTATGTTTGGAATATTTATTTATTGCACAGAAGGAAGGACAAGTTGACCAATAGAATAGGTCAACTTTTGTACTATGGGGGATAGTAGATTGACATAGGCTAGTGCTTTTGCTGTTCGTTAGGCCTACTCATCTTGTTGGCTGACGAAAGGTAGGCTAAATGTGGACAGTTCTTCTAACAGCTTCAATATGCACCTCGGAATTCGATAAGAGGGACACGCACAGTTGCGTCCCCGATGTGTCTGTCTTCACTTGTAGCCTATTTCTTAGCTGAAATGCCTATGAGAAGGACCCGATTACGTGATGGGCATTGGCTAATAAGAATTGAGATATCTAGAGAGCCGTTTGAGTGAGAGGTGCTAAGGAGCACGGCAGGGAATTCAAATTATTATATTCAGCCCACGGGCACAACGACCACTTTGGCCGCAAAAGGCATGGATTTTTTAGGGGGAATTACGGCCACCAGAAAATTTGAGGCCTGGTGAGAAGTGCTTGTCACAAGAAACAAACCGGAGCTCATGCCATTCATGCAACTGTTTTCAATCATGCAGCCTTAGAATGTATTAAAAATCTAAACATATAGCCTAACATTTGTATCACAACTAAAGTTGCATAAATAACTCTAAATGAAGCATATAGGAGGACCTGCTTCTTTGTTAACCGCTCAACACAGAATAGCCGCATGTGCTCACTTCCTTCGAAATTGTTGGAAGAAAATTCCCATTCTATTTTATTCAGCTATGTTCAATTGTATTCTTCATACTATAAAATAACAAAAAATAATGCCAAGGAATTCTAAGCAAATCTTGTCTGCTCAAATGAACTAGTGTAGCCCACAGCCATATAGCATAGCCATATCAGGGCCTAACAAGGACAACTCAGAGTATGCTATTTTCTTCAAATCATCTTTCTTTAGACCTGTCTAAATAATAAATAATGGATTTATATAGGCTATATGAAATGGATTTATTAGACTTTTTAAAATGTAGATTTTCCAAAGGTCTGCATCAGTGGCTTGTAAGCTACAGTTGAAGTCGGAAGATTACATACACCGTAGCCAAACAGATTTAAATTCAGTTTTTCACAATTCCTGACATTTAATCCAAGTAAAAATTCCCTGTCTTAGGTCAGTTAGGATCACCACTTTATTTTAAGAATGTGAAATATCAAAATAATAGTAGAGATAAGGATTTCTTTCAGCTTTTATTTCTTTCATCACATTCCCAGTGGGTCAGAAGTTTACATACACTCAATTAGTATTTGGTAGCATTGCCTTTAAATTGTTTAACTTGGGTCAAATGTTTCGGGTAGCCTTCGACAAGCTTCCCACAAGTTGGGTGAATTTTGGCCCATTCCTCCTGACAAAGCTGGTGTAACTGAGTCAGGTGTGTAGGCCTCCTTGCTCGCACACACTTTTTCAGTTCTGTCCACAGATTTTCTATAGGATTGAGGTCAGGCCTTTGTGATGGCCACTCCAATACCTTGACTTTGTTGTCCTTAAGCCATTTTGCCACAACTTTGGAACTATGCTTGGGGTCATTGTCCATTTGGAAGACCCATTTGCGACTAAGCTTTAACTTCCTGACTGATGTCTTGAGATGTTGCTTCAATATATCTACATCATTTTCCTCCCTCATCTATATTGTGAAGTGCACCAGTCCCTCCTGCAGCAAAGCACCCCCACAACATGATGCTGCACCCCCGTGCTTCATGGTTGGGATGGTGTTCTTCAGCTTGCAAGCCTCCCCCTTTTTCCTCCAAACATAATGATGGCCATTATGGCCAAACAGTTCTATTTTTGTTTCATCAGACCAGAGGACATTTCTCCAAAAAGTATGATCTTTGTCCCAATGTGCAGTTGCAAACTGTAGTCTGGCTTTTTAATGGCGGTTTAGGAGCAGTGGCTTCTTCCTTGCTGAGCGGCCTTTCAGGTTATGTTGATATAGGACTCGTTTTACTGTGGATATAGATACTTTTGTACCTGTTTCCTCCAGCATCTTCACAAAGTCCTTTGCTGTTGTACTGGGATTGATTTGCACTTTTCGCACCAAAGTACGTTCATCTCTAGGAGACAGAACGCGTCTCCTTCCTGAGCGGTATGATGGCTGCGTGGTCCCATGGTGTTTATACTTGCGTACTAATGTCTGTACAGATGAACGTGGTACCTTCAGGCATTTGGAAAATGCTCCCAAGGATGAACCAGACTTGTGGAGGTCCCAAAAAAAATTCTGAGGTCTTTGCTGATTTCTTTTTATTTTCCTATGATGTCAAGAGAAGAGGCACTGAGTTTGAAGGTAGGCCTTGAAATACATCCACAGGTACACCTCCTATTGACTCAAATGATGTCAATTAGCCTATCAGAAGCTTCTAAAGCCATGACATAATTTTCTGTCATTTTCCAAGCTGTTTAAAGGCACAGTCAACTTTGTGTAGGTAAGCTTCTGACCCACTGGAATTGTGATACAGTGAATTATAAGTGAAATAATCTGTCTGTAAACAATTGTTGGAAAAATGACTTGTGTCATGCACAAAGTAGATGTCCTAACCGACTTGCCAAAACTATAGTTTGTTAACAAGAAATTTGTGGAGTGGTTGAAAAACGAGTTTTAATGACTTCAACCTAAATGTATGTAAACTTCCGACTTCAACTGTATGTTTTGAAGCCAGGAGATGACAGGTACTTGACAATCATCGGCTTGACCACCAGCCCTATTTGAGGGTATCAAAGATAAAACATTTTCTTGAGACAATATGTCTGGGCATAGGCAGACATTGCAGTTTGAGGATGCATTTTATGCATATTCTATATAGGTTATTCAATAGGCTACATCTGTCGGTACAGAGTTTGATTGAGGAAATGATGACGTCATTTAAAAAGACATTGTGCTCCCTCACCTAAAACAATGGTATTACACCACTGCATTCACTAATTGTAACCACAGGTTGTTTTCCCCACAGGCGGGCGGGGCCATGACCTTCTATCTAAGGGTACATTTGTAAATTCCCTCTGGCTATCTTCTCCGATTTCAGAACACTCTCGTCTGAGTGTTCCAGAGCGCAGAATAACTGATGAATTTATGAACGCTCAACACCTGTTGAATAGGGCCAATGTCTGCAATAAATCGTAATTAAATTGTTGCCAGAAACACAGTTACAGTCACCAACGCTCTGGATAACATAAAAACAGCCTAACCAGCTCTGCTAGGGAGAGTAAAATGGTCAGAGTCTGGTGTTCTCTCATTTATGTCTAGAAGTAGCTAGCAAGCTACCTAACTTTAGCAAGTTAGCTTGGGTGCTTGACTTCGGTAGTGAGGTCAGAATGCTCGGATCAACCCTACTCCTCGACCAAAGCGTCCAGTATGCGCTCTGAACGCTCCGAGAGTGAACCGCTCTGAATTTACGATCTGACAATCTGACAACGCTCACAATTTACAAACGCCCAGAGCACCCTAATACTGACTGGGACTATAGAATTTGGAATTAGAATACTAGAATGGTCATGAACCGTCTTATGATGGGATGAATGTCAGACATTTTGGTCAGGGAGTTGGTCAACCAAGGTTTGCCAGTGCTGTGATAAAATATTGTGTAAAATAATGAATTTGAAGAATTTATCTGCACTGTATGTTTGTTAGCTAGCTAGCCAGCCAGTCTTAGAGGAATGATTACGTACATTTTTCAAGTTAACTGCCAACATGCCAACAGTCCGTTTAAACAATGCAGTCAGTCCACAGCCAGACACTGGCTGACATCATTTGATAAAGTTGTAAATGCAACATGTACTGATATTGTATTATATAATAGCACTCACAGCTTTCCAAGAATACAACAATGTGTTATGGTCACTTTACAGATATTTCAGAGGCTATTTATACAAACATTGGTATGAAACCCATATAAACGTTTTATATATTTGTATGACAATATTATAAGTTGGCAATAATTATATGACCAAATTTCTAATATATCACATGCGATACTTCTATTTTCATGCTTTAGTCAAATCAGGATTATACCTCTACTGCCACTCATTCCAATTAGACCAGTCTGGATTTCTCCCTGACCAATAGGGCTACGATTTTCACCACATTTTGAAATGTATTTTTTTAAACTAGGTAAGTCAGTTAAGAACAATTCTTATATACAATGACGGTCTAGGAACAGTGGGTTAACTGCCTTGTTCAGGGGCAGAACGACACATTTTTACCTTGTCAGCTCAGGGATTTGATCTAGCAACCTTTTGGTTATTGGCCCAACGCTCTAACCATTGGGCTACCTGCCACCCCATAGTAATTGAATATGATCTCTATGGTTCCTGCAGAGGGTAGGTGCTAGCTACTCTAACTGTTGTATTATTGGTTGTATTCCAGCAGGGTCCCCCACAGTATGGCCAGCAGGGTATAGGAGGATACAGCCAGCAGCAACAGCAACAGCAGGGAACGACCCCGGGACCCTACTTCAGCCCCCCCCAGCAGAACCCCACCGCCCCCCCTTCACAGCCCCCCTACCTGCCACCCCACGCCCCACCTCAGCAGGTAAGACATCGCTTCGGATAGAAGTTCACCTTATGCACAGATCTAGGATCAGTGTACTTTCCCCAAATATGAACATTTATAGTCATGGGGAAATGGAAAACTGTGTATGTAGATCAGTGTCTAAGGGCCACGTTGTTCTGTTCTGTAAGAACTGCTATCACAGAATGCTTTTCTCCCACATAGGCCTCTTGTGATGTGTATGTGTGTGTGTGTGTGTGTGTGTGTGTGTGTGTGTGTGTGTGTGTGTGTGTGTGTGTGTGTGTGTGTGTGTGTGTGTGTGTGTGGGCAGAGAGTCTGGCTCTGTCCCCACAGGTCTGATGAGTCGTCCATATTATTCATGAGGGCTATTTCTGGCGTTTCCTACTTCCCCTACTTTTGCACACACACACGCAAACGCAGTCTCACACACACACACACACACACACACACACACACACACACACACACACACACACACACACACACACACACACACACACACACACACACACACACAAGCACACACACACAGTGGGACCACCATTGGTCCAGGCCTCTCATGTTGATGCTGTCAGCCGTGTGGCCAGGAGGTCTGCGGTGGTTTTACTGTCAGCCAGAACTCTGTGTCTGTGTGTGTGTGAGTGTGTGTGTGTCTGTGTGTGTGTGTGTGTCTGTGTGTGTGTGTGTGTATGTGACTGTGTTTGCGTGTGTGTGTGTGTGTGTGTGTGTGTGTGTGTGTGTGTGTGTGTGTGTGTCTGTGTGTGTGTGTGTATGTGACTGCGTTTGCGTGTGTGTGTGTGTGTGTGTGTGTGTGTGTGTGTGTGTGTGTGTGTGTGTGTGTGTGTGTCTGTGTGTGTGTGTGTGTGTGTGTGTGTGTGTGTGTATGTGACTGCGTTTGCGTGTGTGTGTGTGTGTGTGTGTGTCTGTGTGTGTGTGTGTGTGTGTATGTGACTGCGTTTGCGTGTGTGTGTGTGTGTGTGTGTCTGTGTGTCTGTGTGTGTGTGTGTGTGTGTGTATGTGACTGCGTTTGCGTGTGTGTGTGTGTGTGTGTGTGTGTGTGTGTGTGTGTGTGTGTGTGTGTATGTGACTGCGTTTGCGTGTGTGTGTGTGTGTGTGTGTGTGTGTGTGTGTGTGTCTGTGTGTCTGTGTGTGTGTGTGTGTGTGTGTGTATGTGACTGCGTTTGCGTGTGTGTGTGTGTGTGTGTGTGTATGTGACTGCGTTTGCGTGTGTGTGTGTGTGTGTGTGTGTGTGTGTGTGGGAGGAGATGGGGGGGGCTGATTTTTTCTTCGTACACTACTTATACTGGAAGAGAGTGAGTCCACAGTTCTGAAAATGGAGGACGGGGCAGTGGTTAACCCTGCAGGCTTGGACATGGGGAGGCTGGGTTGAGTCAGTGTGGGGGGGCACCAGGATTTTAGTGAGAACCAGAGTTCAGAAGGATATGGCCAGAGAAAGAATGCATTCAGTCAAATAGACTAGAGGATTGCGTGGGTTCTGCCCCTCTTACAAGTTGAGCTGCATTTAAACTACTTTGGATTACACAGTCCAGCTGAGTCTTTCACAATGTGGGCTGGGAGGTTAGCTCTCTCTCTCTCTCTCTCTCTCTCTCTCTCTCTCTCTCTCTCTCTCTCTCTCTCTCTCTCTCTCTCTCTCTCTCTCTCTCTCTCTCTCTCTCTCTCTCTCTCTGCAGGCTGGAGCAAGGTGAGGTGGGTCAGCCAGGCTCAGGGCTATTTGGATTGAGGAATACTGAATGAGCCAGCCAGCGCAGAGCCTACGACCCACTGGGCACACACTGGTTAAATCGACGTTGTTTCCATGTCATTTCAATTCAATTGCGTTGAACCAACGTGGAATAGACGTTGAATTGACGTCTGTGCCCAGTGGGTTCAGCACACAGCCCACTACAGCACACAGCCTGCATGCCTTGGCCCCAGGATTACACTCCATACCTATTTGGGGCTCTAAAGATTTGGTGTGAAATATTATTGGCCAGTGGAGGATGTAGAGTAGTCTAAGAAGGTGGAGGTAAAGATGGATTATGGTTTCTGCAATGTTCCAATACAAAAGGAGTGTGTGTGCATGCACGCGAGCCTGTGTGTTTGTTTTAAAATAGAGAGAGAAGTACCTATGTTCCTCCTGACCTATGTTATTGTGGCTGTATGATTGGGAGCTCATCTCAGCTCCCAATCATAAAGAAAGGTCACCACTCGACCTTTTTACAGCATTCTGTGCCGATCAATGAAAACACACAGCACTGTATGAGAGATTAGGATGTCATTGTGGTTGTGACCCCTCTCTCAAGACCTCTACTTATCAAAGGATAGAAGTTCCACCCTGTGTGATTTGGGTGGTTAGCCGTTCCTCTCCACATCCATCAGCCCAGGTGAGAGGATATCCTTCGCTTGATTGAGTGATTGCAGCTTCTTTGACATCATATTTGCTGTGAAACCCAAGGTTCCTTCAGAAATGGCAGGTAGACTAGTAGTTAGAGCGTTTGACTAGTAACCGGAAGGTTGCAAGATTGGCTCCCTGAGCTGACAAGGTAAAAATCAGTTGTTCTGCCCCTGAACAAGGCAGTTAACCCACTGTTCCTAGGCCGTCATTGAAAATAAGAATTTGTTGTTAACTGACTTGCCTAGTTAAATAAAGGTAAGAAAAATATGTCTGTAATCTTTATTTTATAGCCCTCTGAAGGGCAAGTGCTCTTTATTGGACTATGTTTCACTGGCTTTCTGATTCTGACCTATCAGCTGTTGCTTCAAAACATCTCAGAAATACAGCGTAATTGATGAGGGGGAATGAAAACCATCGGTCTTTCTTATAGTCTCAAGTAATTCATGAATTGCTGTAAGAACTCCTAACAGCAGAGTTCCTCTGACTGGTGGGTTGCTAACTCAGTCATCTTCCACCTGCTCCCTGCCTTCCTGTCACCAACTGGTCTTATTCTCTCTACATCAGCTTTGATAAGACGAAACACTCTGACATGTTCCTCTCGGCCTCCCTCACTAAGAAGGCTTTTCCCTTTATGTGTGTGCTTGAGTGTTTGCCTTTCTGTGTGTGTGTGTGTGTGTGTGTGTGTGTGTGTGTGTGTGTGTGTGTGTGTGTGTGTGTGTGTGTGTGTGTGTGTGTGTCTGTGTGTGTGTGTGTGTGTGTGTGTGTGTGTGTCTGTGTGTGTGTGTGTGTGTGTGTGTGTGTGTGTGTGTGTGTGTGTGTGTGTGTGTGTGTGTGTGTGTGTGTGTGTGTGTGTGTGTGTCTGTGTGTGTGTGTGTGTGTGTGTGTGTGTGTGTGTGTGTACAACTGTGTGCTTGCTTCCCCAGCAGATAGACGGACACCTTTCCTTTTCCGGCTGCCATTCTCTTATCTTCCTAGGTAGCTAGCTGGTATAGAGTGTTTTGTAGTGACTGAAACATCCATGCCCAGGTTGCTACAGTATCTAGGTCCTTTATCTAACTGAAGGTTGCAGAGTGTGAAAGGACTACTCCACTGTGAGGATTTGTCCTGTTGTTCACACTGATACCAGGCAGAGCCATCGATTGGTTACACCTTAAACCATGGACTAAAACATTATAATTTCAAACAGATATATTTGACTAAAACATAATTTCAAACAGATATATTTGACTAAAACATTATAATTTCAAACAGATATATTTGACTGAAACATAATTTCAAACAGATATATTTACTAAAACATTATAATTTCAAACAGATATATTTGACTAAAACATTATAATCCCAAACAAATATATTTGACTAAAACATCATAATTTCAACCAGATATATTTGACTAAAACATTAGAATTTCAAACAGATATATTTGACTAAAACATTATAATCCCAAACAGATATATTTACTAAAACATTATAATTTCAAACAGATATATTTCACTAAAACATTATAATTTCAAACAGATATATTTGACTAAAACATTATAATCCCAAACAGATATATTTGACTAAAACATTATAATTTTAAACAGATATATTTGACTAAAACATTATAATTTCAAACAGATATATTTGACTAAAACATTATAATTTCAAACAGATATATTTGACTAAAACATTATAATTCTAAACATTTGTAGACGGTTATGTTTCTCTCTATTATACGTGGGAATACTTGGGAACAGATTTCCAAAATAAAAATCACTTGGAGCTGATTTCCCAGTGATTTTACAGTCTTTTATGTCCAAAAATTATTATATATATTTTTTATATCTATATATTTTTGCTCAGAAAACTTTGGGGGCCAAATAAAACCACCAGTTGGGAAACTCTGCCTTCATCTATGACAATGTGTAGTAATTTCTGAGGAGTGACAAACAAACATTTCACAATCAAGAAGTGTACTTTATTGCTCCTCCTTTCTTCAACGAAAGTGTCCAGTCTGTTCCTCTGTGAGACTGTTTATCTCTAGGGCTGTTTCCTGTTTCCTGTATTACTTCCAACTACTTCCTGTCTTCTCTCTGAGCTGCTGCTGACTCCACTCTGCTCTGCTGTGCTCTGCTCTGCTGTGCTCTACTCTGCTGTGCTCTGCTCCAAGGTTAATTAAAACACTGTCACATTGGCTGGCTGCCCGCCTTTATCGCTACTCCTGCTCTCGCTGCCACCCACGACCACCGATAGCACGCCACATGGCGCAGTGTACCCGAGGATGCCAAGGCAACAACTGACTGGGAGAGGGAGGATGGAGGGAGGGAGGGCGGGAGGGAGGGAGGGAGGGAGAGAGAGAGAGAGAGAAGGGGGAGAGTGCGGGAGAGGCAGGGCTATTCAAAGTTCAATGTCATTAATTGGTCAGCATTTGAATATTAACTGAGAACTCTGTTAATTAACTGGATAATAAAAGCGCTGCTTCGATTGGGAGGGGAGAGAGAGAGGAGGGAGGGAGGGCTGTGGAAATAGAGGGCATATGGCAGAGGAAGCCAGGTGCCAGGCGATAAGAGGGACCCATCCGTGGTACAGGTCTGGCCACTGTAATTTGCAGGAGCTGCTTTAATTGTCATAACCTTTTAAATGGCATAGTTTATCAGAGTCCTCTAAATGTCCCTTCGTATCGCCACGGTAACCAGCGCAGTGCTCCCATTGGCTGCCTGAAACAAGCACTTAAGCCTGATGAGTTTAGAAAAAAATAGAAAGGCAGAAAAAACGGTTAGTTAGATTTTGGGGGGGGTTCTGTTGGTTGGATTGGGTTTTTAGTTGTGTGTTTGCACATCTCTGCTGACTGACACTTTCTAATTGCGTGACTGAAATGCGTTCTGGTGTTTTTATGATTTATGTTTGTATGTACCATTGTGATTCAAATGCAATTGCGAGGTGTTTTTTGAAAGGGTTAAGACAGTCTTAATCACACTGGAAAGGGTAGTATTTAGCGCTCTGCACACCAGGGGCCTCATTTACCACAACATTTGTTGGGGGGGGGGTCCCTCCCTGGCTGGCTCTCTGTCACTGGGCTGGGTGATGGTTGTAGAGAGAGGAGGAGGCCCCTCCCTGGCTGGCTCTCTGTCACTGGGCTGGGTGATGGTTGTAGAGAGAGGAGGAGGCCCCTCCCTGGCTGGCTCTCTGTCACTGGGCTGGGTGATGGTTGTAGAGAGAGGAGGAGGCCCCTCCCTGGCTGGCTCTCTGTCACTGGGCTGGGTGATGGTTGTAGAGAGAGGAGGAGGCCCCTCCCTGGCTGGCTCTCTGTCACTGGGCTGGGTGATGGTTGTAGAGAGGATCAGTACTGCAGCGTATAGGTATGCACCGAGACACGCACACACTCACACACAATGGCAGAAACAGTCAAATACAGTCGGATATGGGTAGTGTATGCACACACACGTATCCTTTGAAAAGGGATCGCAACATATTAGTCTTTACATTAACCAAAATCTGTGAGGCAGTCAGTCAGTCCGTTGTCCTTTCTACTCTAGAGGGACTGCTGCATTGTCTTTCAGTCCTGTCTGATCCAAGCTGTCAGTTTATACTGAATCTAGTTTCTGCATTACAGGCCTTAATAAGAGCTGCCATTTTCTCCCTGGCAACTCCTCTCTCTCTCCCTACTGTAGTATTGTGCAACTTGCTGATTGCTTCAATTATGGCATCCCAATCTGAGGTGCCATTGTTGTCTGTGCTAATGATGTGCAGGACCATGAATATGGATGGCCTGCATCTCCCCTCCCCACTCCTCACCCTCTACTCTCCTCTACTCTCCTCTCCTCTCTGCTGCTGCCTGCCTGTCTTTGTCTGTCCCTGTTCCCTGTTCTCTGTCATGTCTCTGATGTGCTGTGCTTTGTGTACACAGACGTGCGTTTGTATTTATAAACGCCATGATTTTCCCATCCTCTGCTTTAAATATGAGCGCTAAAAATATCCCCCTCAAGAACAATCAGAAGCAGATACGCACACACACACACACACACACACACACACACACACACACACACACACACACACACACACACACACACACACACACACACACGCACACACACACATACACACACACGGTCGCACACACACACACACACACACGCACACGCACACGCACACGCACACACAGACACAGACACAGACACACACACACACACACACACACGCACACGCACACGCAGACACAGACACACACACACACGGCTCAGGTGAAGCAGACATGAGAGGACCCATCCTCTGGCCAGTGTGATTCAACTCAGTTTGGCTGTTAGAAGTGTCACTGTCTCTCTGTGGTTCTCCCATCACTCTTCTACATCTCCTGTGTGAAGTACACCACAGTACTGTGTTTATCTATCTGGTGATGCTCCGTATCGCCCACTCTTATATCTTTCTCCCTATTGTTCTACCTCTCTCTCTCTGTCTCTCTCTCTCTCTACCTCTCTCTCTCTCTCTTTCCCTCTCTCTCTCTACCTCTCTCTCTCTCTCTCTCTCTCTCTCTCTACCTCTCTCTCTCTCTCTCTCTCTGTCTCTCTCTCTCTACCTCTCTCTTTCTTTCCCTCTCTCTCTCTACCTCTCTCTCCTCTGCTTTCTCCATCTCCAACATAGTCTCCCTCCCTCCCTCCTTTCTGTCCTCTCTGTGTGAAGGGGTGACAGGCATGGGGAGGTTGCCCAGTGGAAATCCGAACTAGCTGTCCTCAGGGGGCCAGGGATAGGCTGGGGCCACTGGGCTTTTTAAAGACGTGCAATTAAGCTTCATTTTGAATGAATATTAATGGAATTAGTGGCAGATTGGCGGAGATCTGCATCTGTGACGGTGTGGGGATGACATTCGTTTGGTAGTCATGAGGCATGACAGGAGAGAGGCAAGGAAGGATGGATGGAAGGAAAGAGAGAGAAGAGGAGAGGGCCATGCCACTGAAAGATATGGTATATCTTTCATTTATGAATGCTTTCTATCCATCTCCAAGCCCAGACAAACAGCCTACTCACCATTTATCAGTCTATATATGTAATACTAACTCCTAACTCCCCATGGCTGTCTAACATCATTTCAGTCAGATTCCTGCATTCCCTCATGAACTTCAAATCCTTTTTTTCAATACCCTCTTTTCTATTACGCTAAGATGAAGCCTTGTTAAAAACAGTGTGTGTGTGTGTGTGTGTGTGTGTGTGTGTGTGTGTGTGTGTGTGTGTGTGTGTGTGTGTGTGTGTGTGTGTGTGTGTGTGTGTGTGTGTGTGTGTGTGTGTGTGTGTGTGTGTGTGTGTGTGTGTGTGTGTGTGTGTGAAGACAGGAATAAGTGTAGCTCCAGGCGTAAGGTGTGGAGGACTGGATGATATTCTAGCTGCTCATCAATAGCTTCTAAATTAGCTCAGAAATGACTATTTTCAAGAAAATGACAAATAATACATGAAGCAAAATTAGACTAACCTCACTTTGGCTGTACTCATTGATTCTCTCTCTCTTGCTCCCTCTCTCTCTCTCCCTCTGTCTCTCTCTATTGCTCTCTCTCCCACACTCTCTCTCTCTCTCTCTCCCACTCTCTCTCTCTCTCTCTCTCTCTCTCTCCCTCTGTCTCACTCTCAGTCTGTGTAATCTGAGGGAAATATGTGTCTCTAATATGGTCATACATTTGGCAGGAGGTTAGGAAGTGCAGCTCAGTTTCCACCTCATTTTGTGGGCAGTGTAGTGTGCTCATAGCCCGTCTTCTCTTGAGATCCAGGTCTGCCATACTGCAGCATTTCTCAATAGCAAGGCTATGCTCACTGAGTCTGTACATAGTCAAAGCTTTCCTTAAGTTTGGGTCAGTCACAGTGGTCAGGTATTCTGTGTACTCTCTGTTTAGGGCCAAACAGCATTCTAGTTTGCTCTGTTTTTTGTTCATTCTTTCCAATCTGTCAAGTAATTATCTTTTTGTTTTCTCATGATTTGGTTGGGTCTAATTGTGTTGCTGTCCTGGAGCTCTGTGGTGTGTGTTTGTGTTTGTGAACAGAGCCCCAGGACCAGCTTGCTTAGGAGACTCTTCTCTAGGCTCATCTCTCTGTAGGTGATGGCTTTGTTATGGAAGGTTTGGGAATCGCTTCCTTTTAGGTGGTTGTAGAATTGAACGGCTCTTGTCTGGATTTTGATAATTAGAGGGTATCGGCGTAATTCTGCTTTGCATGCATTATTTGGTCTTTTAATTTGAACACAGAGGATATTTTTGTTGAATTCTGAATGCAGAAGTTGTATTTGTTGTCCTGGCAACTGGACCTTTTTTTGGAACACCATTATTTTTGTCTTACTGAGATTTACTGTCAGGGCCCATGTCTGACTGAATCTATGCAGAAGATCTAGGTGCTGCTGTAAGCCCTCCTTGGTTGAGGACAGCACCATATCATCAGCAAACAGTAGACATCTGACTTCAGATTCTAGTAGGGTGAGGCTGGGTGCTGCAGACAGTTCTAGTGCCATCGCCAATTCATTGATATATATGTTGAAGAGAGTGGGGCTTAAGCTGCCATTTTTAACCTCACACTTGTTGTTTGTGTACATGGATTTTATAATGTTGTATGTTTTCCCCCAACACCACTTTCCATCAATTTGTATAGCAGACCCACATGCCAAATTGAGTCAAAAAGCTTTTTTTGAAATCAACAAAGCATGAGAAGACTTTGCCTTTGTTTTATTTTGTATGTTTGTCAATTAGGGTGTGCAGGGTGAATACATTTTACATTTGCTCAGTACATTGTTTTCACTGAGGAAATGTACGAGTCTGCTGTTAATGATAATGCAGAGGATTTTCCCACGGTAGTTGTTGGGGTCAAATCTGTCTCCACTTTTGTGGATTGGGGTGATCAGTCCTTGTTTCCAAATATTGGGGAAGATGCCAGAGCTAAGGATAATGTTAAAGAGTTTAAGTATAGCCAATTGGAATTTTTGATCTGTATATTTTTGCATTTCATTGAGGATGGTCCCGTGTGGCTCAGTTGGTAGAGCATGGTGTATGAAATGTATGCATTCACTACTGTAAGTCACTCTGGATAAGAGCGTCTGCTAAATGACTCAAATGTAAGATGTATAGCATCAACACCACAGGCCTTTTTGGGTTGGAGGGTTTGTATTTTGTCCTGTAGTTCATTCAATGTAATTGGAGAATCCAGTGGGTTCTGGTAGTCTTTAATAGTTTATTCTAAGAGTTGTATTTGACAACATATATGTTTTTGCTGTTTGTTCTTTGTTATAGGGCCAAAAAGATTGGAGAAGTGGTTTACCCATACATCTCTGTTTTGGATAGATAACTCTTTGTGTTGTTGATTGTTTAGAGTTTTCCAATTTCCTCAGAATTGATTAGTCTATGGATTCTTCAATTACACTGAGCTGATTTCTGACGTGCTGTTCCTTCTTTTTCCGTAGTGTATTTCTGTATTGTTTTAGTGATTCACCATAGTGAAGGCGTAGACTCAGGTTTTCTGGGTCTCTATGTTTTTGGTTGGATAAGTTCCTCAATTTCTTTCTTAGGTTTTGCATTCTTCATCAACCATTTGTGACTCACCACCTAGATTCGGTCTTATGTAGAAACATTTGAAATTGTGTTTTTTACATTGGATAAAAGTAGAGACTAAGAGCTACAAAATGGTATATCATACTGCATTGTTGAGGAACAATGGGAACGTAATTCTTGGAAACTTGTAAACTCACTTTTGAGAAAATGGCCTTTGAATGTTTTGGTATCTAGTGAAGAGCTCTTCTTTGTCTACACCCATTCAGCATCGTTCACACCCTCTTAAGCTTTAGCCCCACCCATCTTGTTCCGCCCTCGGAGTGTTCAGAGCACAGACTTGATGCTCTGGCCGATGATTTGTTTACCTATGGATGACATGAAAACAGCCTTACCAGCTCTGATGGCAACAATTTCATTACGCTTCTTTGCAGACGTTTACTGACACCGGCCATATTCAACGCGGGATGTACACTTTAGCTTAAGACAACGTGTAAAATTACACGTCACGTAATGTTATCTAACGAGCCAGCCAGCTAACATTATCTAGCTAAACAACAATGAACATAGTGCCAAATCATGTCATTACTACACTGCATGAATATGCTGGGAGCTAACCAACCAGGTTCAATGTTAGCTAGCTAACATTAGGCTGCAACTAGCAAAGCAAACAGCTCTGGGATACGAATAACAACGTCAGCTAGGGAGCCAGCCAGCTAATGTTAGCTAGCTAGCTAACAGTACACTTTAGCTTAAGACATGTAGCTAGCTAGCTAGGTAAACAATGAACTTAGCTAGGTAAACAATGTGTAAAATCACACGTAACGTTAGCTAACAAGCCAGCCAGCTAACCTTAGCTAGTTAAACAACAACGAAAATAGTGCCAAATCATGTCGTTACTACACTGTATGAATATGTTGGGAGCTAACCAACCAGGTTCAATGTTAGCTAGCTAACATTAGACTCTAACTAGCAAAGCAAACAGCTCTGGGATACGAATAACAACGTCAGCTAGGGAGCCAGCCAGCTAACGTTAGCTAGCTAGCTAACAGTACATTTTAGCTTGAAATGAAACCACTTTCTGTCAAAATTAGAAACATATAATATCTGAAAATGTAGCTAGCAAACTCTAGACCATCTTACCTGTATACATCATCATGCATGATGGACGCGTCTCCCTGTCATGGATGCCATGCCACAGTTGCCCTTAGTTTGAAGATGTAACCTGGAAGCAGGTTTTTTCTCCATCTCTTTAGCTATCATACTCTAATTCCACTGATTTTAAAACTTGATCCTTCAGAGAGTGGAGAGCAATACTTGCCTATGCAGCTCCACTACACAATACATTTTAAAAAAGCCGCGTTTGACAGGATTACCAACACAGACTGACCAGCTCAAATAGACAGAAGCCATCTATCTGGCAGACCAATCCGAACTCTTCTCTCGGCATGTCCAGCCCACTCATTATCTCAGCCAATCATGGCTAGTGGGAAGGTTGCTGACTTTTTCTATGGCTTAAAAAACAAGGATCGTAATTTAACAATTGTATTCGTATTTACAGATGTCATACAAGTTTGTTATTAAGGCACATGAAAGTTCACATGTTCGAGAAAGGCATTTCGGCCAAAAAACGCATTTGGATCGAAACCATTTTTTACGTTCAAACGGCTCTCCTGTGAAGTTGTGACTTGCTACATATGCCTAGTTTCCTGAATCGGGTCACATTTGTCATTATTGTTAATTTTCTTCAGTTTTCTGTTTGAAATTTTTTGATTTGATAGGGAAGCTGAGAGGTCAAATATACTGTTTAGGTTTTCTACTGGCAAGTTTACACGTTCACTATTACAGTGGAATGTTTTGTCCAGGATGTTGTCTAAAAGGGATTGAATTTTTTGTTGCCTGATTGTTTTTTGGTAGGTTGCCACACTACTTTCCTTCCATCTATAGCATTTCTTAATATTATTCAGTTCCTTTGGCTTTGATGCCTCATGATTGAGTATTGCTCTGTTCAAGTAGACTGTGATTTTGCTGTGATCTGATAGGAGTGTCAGTGGGCTGACTGTGAATGCTCTGAGAGACTCTGGGTTGAGGTCAGTGATAAAGTAGTCTACAGTACTACTGCCAAGAGATGAGCTATAGGTGTATCTACCATAGGAGTCCCCTCGAAGCCTACCATCGACTATGTACAGACCCAGCGTGCGACAGAGCGGCAGGAGTTGTGACCCGTTTTTGTTGGTTATGTTGTTGTAGTTGTGCCTAAGGGGGCAAATGGGGGATGGAATGCTGTCACCTCCAGGCAGGTGTTTGTCCCCCTGTGTGCTGAGGGTGTCAGGTTTTTGTCCATTTCTGGCATTTAGGTCGCCACAGATTAGTACATGTCCCTGGGCCTGGAAATTATTGATTTCCCCCTCCAGGATGGAGAAGCTTTCTTCATTAAAGTATGGGGATTCTAGTGGGGGGATATAGGTAGCACACAGGAGAACATTTTTCTCTGTTAAGATCATTTCCTTTTGAAATTCTAGCCAAATGTAAAATGTTCCTGTTTTGATTAGTTTAATAGAGTGTTAGGTCTGTTCTAAACCAAATTAGCATTTTCCCTGAGTCCCTTCCCTGTTTCACACCTGGTAGTTTGGTAGATGGGACTACCTGCTCTCTGTAACCTAGAGGGCAACCAGTGGGTCCATCTGCTCTATACCATGTTTATTGTAGGATGAGAAGTTCTGTATTTCTGAAGTCCAGGTTCCTGCTCTTTAGGCCAAAGGCCTGGGATATTCCAGGATGAGATAATGAAAGCTTTGTGTTCCATAAAGTGTCCAATGTTGTTAGTTGTGTGGTTTGGCCTCAGACCAGTAAGTGTGAGCAGAGCCTGCTGAGCATCTGGTACATGCCATTGGCTTGGGCTAGTGTAAGAGTGGGGGTTGGTCCTGTTTGCCTGCTCATGGCCTGGGCGTATGTGTGACTTTCATGTTGAGGCCCTCTTTGCGGGAGTGGGGGGCATGGGGTGGGCAGGAGGGGCATAGGTCTGATCTGAGCAGGCCTAAATGGGGTGTGGGCATGGTTGACTTGGGGGGGTGTTGATTGATTGGGGTGGGGGTGTGGATGTGGCTGGTGGTGGGGGTCTTGCAGGTCTGAGAGAGTGTCTCGCTGGCCTGGGCGGGGTGTCTATTGATCTGTAGCTCCTGTGTGTTGTGTTGGGGCTGTGTTTGATGGCGATGTCCTTTAGGGTCCAGGCAAAGGTGGGCACTGCTGCCTTGTATAGGTGGACCTGGACGCAAAGACTG
>NW_021822862.1:40112-61585 GCF_901001165.1 Salmo trutta | reverse complement strand
TAGGAGAAGGGATGTGTGGTATTGTGTAAGCAGAAGGGATGTGTGTATATTTGTGTAAGGGAAAGGGATGTGTGTGTGTGTGTAAGGGAAAGGGATGTGTGTGTATTTGTGTAAGCAGAAGGGATGTGTGTGTATTTGTGTAAGCAGGGATGTGTGTGTATTTGTGTAAGGGGAAGGGATGTGTGTGTATTTGTGTAAGCAGAAGGGATGTGTGTGTATTTGTGTAAGGGGAAGGGATGTGTGTGTATTTGTGTAAGGGAAAGGGATGTGTGTGTATTTGTGTAAGCAGAAGGGATGTGTGTGTATTTGTGTAAGGGGAAGGGATGTGTGTGTATTTGTGTAAGCAGAAGGGATGTGTGTGTATTTGTGTAAGGGAAAGGGATGTGTGTGTATTTGTGTAAGGAGAAGGGATGTGTGTGTATTTGTGTAAGGGAAAGAAATGTGTGTGTATTTGTGTAAGCAGAAGGGATGTGTGTGTATTTGTGTAAGGGGAAGGGATGTGTGTGTATTTGTGTAAGGGGAAGGGATGTGTGTGTATTTGTGTAAGCAGAAGGGATGTGTGTATATTTGTGTAAGGGGAAGGGATGTGTGTGTATTTGTGTAAGCAGAAGGGATGTGTGTATATTTGTGTAAGGGAAAGGGATGTGTGTGTATTTGTGTAAGGAGAAAGGATGTGTGTGTATTTGTGTAAGGGAAGGGATGTGTGTGTATTTGTGTAAGGGGAAGGGATGTGTGTGTATTTGTGTAAGCAGAAGGGATGTGTGTATATTTGTGTAAGGGAAAGGGATGTGCGCGTGTATTGTGTCATGAGAAAGGAGAGTGTGTGTGTATTTCGTGTAAGGGGGATGTAAGGGAAGGGATGTGTCGTGTATTTGTGTAAGGGAAGGGAGTGTGTTGTGTATTTGTGTAAGGGGAAGGGATGTGTGTGCTATTGTGTAAGCAGAAGGGATGTGTGTATATTTGTGTAAGGGAATTGATGTGTGTATATTTGTGTAAGGGGAAGGGATGTGTGTATATTTGTGTAAGGGGAAGGGATGTGTGTGTATTTGTGTAAGCAGAAGGGATGTGTGTGTATTTTGTGTAAGGGAAGGGATGTGTGTGTATTTGTGTAAGCAGAAGGGATGTGTGTGTATTTGTGTAAGGGGAAGGGATGTGTGTGTATTTGTGTAAGCAGAAGGGATGTGTGTGTATTTGTGTAAGGGGAAGGGATGTGTGTGTATTTGTGTAAGCAGAAGGGATGTGTGTGTATTTGTGTAAGGGGAAGGGATGTGTGTGTATTTGTGTAAGCAGAAGGGATGTGTGTGTATTTGTGTAAGGAGAAGGGATGTGTGTGTATTTGTGTAAGGGGAAGGGATGTGTGTGTATTTGTGTAAGCAGAAGGGATGTGTGTGTATTTGTGTAAGCAGAAGGGATGTGTGTGTATTTGTGTAAGGGGAAGGGATGTGTGTGTATTTGTGTAAGCAGAAGGGATGTGTGTGTATTTGTGTAAGGGGAAGGGATGTGTGTGTATTTGTGTAAGCAGAAGGGATGTGTGTGTATTTGTGTAAGGGAAGGGATGTGTGTGTATTTGTGTAAGGGGAAGGGATGTGTGTGTATTTGTGTAAGGAGAAGGGATGTGTGTATATTTGTGTAAGGGGAAGGGATGTGTGTGTATTTGTGTAAGCAGAAGGGATGTGTGTGTATTTGTGTAAGGAGAAGGGATGTGTGTATATTTGTGTAAGGGGTGCTGTACTAAATAAAAGACTTGACTGATCTACAGTAGGATGTAATAAAGGCAGCAGGTTGGCATGGTGCCAGTGTAGAGTAGATTGTACCCTGGTAGATCTACACAGGCCTGCCTAGCGCTCAGGGAGGATACATGCCATCAGGCTTCACCACCATAGTACTAAATATAGAACCATGTCTATTTGTCTCAGTCCACATTCAAATCCTCACTAGTCCCCATCACCCCCACACTGCTGTTGTAATGGATGATCTTCTGTGTTGGTTCTCTCTCTGAGATGTTTAGAACAGAGGTTGTTCTGTGTTTGTGGTATCAGTGATCGTGTAGCCAGTAGAGATATAATCCTCTACAAGGATGCTTCCATTGTCCTGGTGTCTGTCTGATCGCTGAACACCATGTAGGATGAGCTGACTACTCAATGAAAGGGAGTCAATGAGAAAAATACATTTTTATCTCTGGAAAGAAAATTGGTTTACAGACTTAAATCTGGTTTTGATTATAGTAGAGAGAAAGCAACTTAGGAGCAAGGATGAAAGTGTGTTTTTCAAGATATCAGATTAGGTGGAAAGACTGCTGTTGATGGGGTCTTTTGTTATGGTGAGTGTTTCAGGGACAATAGATTCACCTACACTTGTGTCCACCAGTAGTGGGGTTATTGTCAAGTATTGGGTTACATTGTATCTTTGTGAGTGTGTATGAGCGTGTGTGTGTTTGGATGTGCTGCTGTAGTATTGCTAGACTTGTCTCCTATGCTAAACAGGGTATCCAGCAGCAATCAATTAGAACCTAATTACCATCTGGTATTACTGTCCCATATCTCCTTCTATCTATCTGGACTACTGTCTGACTGAGGGACACTTAGCTCTACTCTACCTGTTTACCTAACACACACACACACACACACACACACACACACACACACACACACACACACACACACTGTACCTGAGGTTCCAGAGCGAGACAGGCATTCATGCCTCTTTCACAGCTAGTCAAAACATGGAGGGAGGGAGGCTAGCTCACTTTAATTCATCATCTGCTGTTAGAGCTGTAAGAGCTGTGCTTCATTTATCAGACCCCCTGTCCTGCCCCCCCAAGAGACACACTGTAATGCATGATGTCATTTACTGTAAAACCCTTAAAAAAAAATCTATCCGTCTACACTCTCCCATTCTCTCTTTCTCTCTCTCTGTCTCTCTCTCTGTCTCTCGCTCTGTCTCTCTCTCTCTCTTTCTGTCTTGCTCTCTCTCATTCGTTCTCTCTCTCCATTGTCTCTCTCATTCGTTCTCTCTCCTCTTTCTTTATTTCATTCTCTCTCTCTCATTCTCTCTTTCTTTCATTCTTTCTCTATTATCTCTCTTGCTCTCGCTCGCTCTCTATCGCTATCCCTCTCTCTCTCTCTCTCTCTCTCTCTCTCTCTCTCTCTCTCTCTCTCTCCCTCTCTCCAGGAGGCTCCTCAGGAGAGTTACGGAGGCAGGAGTCAGCAGCAGGCCCCAGGGAATTCTGGGAAGGCCAACCAAGAGGACATGGGTCTGATCTCGCAGGACCGCCCCTCCAGCCTCCCGGTGAGTGACAGCTCTCCCAGTCAATCTCCACACATTATCCTTCTACTAAAGTGTCATATAGGAGTGTCACTTGAAAAAAGTCCCCAAATTTGAGAGGGTTAAATATGTAAAATATTGTAAACAATTGCAACCTGTGAAAGGATGAAATGAAAGGAAGAGGGGAAGAGAAAAGCACAGTGCACACCTGATGAAGGGATAAACACTCACTGCAACCCCTCCCCTTTCTCTTCTCCTCTGTGCTCCCTGAGCTGCCAGCGCGGAATTGGTGGAGAGCCCTGTCACTCATGGCTGGATCAGAGTTCCGTGCTTTAATCAGACCTGCTGATTCCCTGTAGGCTTCTCTTCACCCTCAGTCTCTGAGGGCAGACCTAGATTTCACTGCCCATTTCAGATCTAATGCCCACATGAACACTACGCCAAGCTGTTGTGACTGGCACTGCCTACACAAGTAAAAAAGGGCACCTTAGATTAGGCTCTGCTACACTAAGTATCGTTAGAGCGGACGCCCCCTCCCCCATCTATTTCTCCATCCCTAGCTCATTAAGATAGGAATGATTAAGGGGGTGAGTGGAGGAGTAATTGAGGAGAGTGTGTAAGGCCAGGCAAAACAGGAGAGGAGATGAGGAGAGGAAAGGACAGGAGAGGAGAGAAGAGGAAAGGAGAGAGGAGGAGAGGAGAGAGGACAAGTGGAGAGAGGACAAGTGGAGAGGAGGAGAGAAGAGATTAAAGAAGAGAGGAGGAGAGGAGTGGATGAGAGGGGTGGAGAGAGGGGGTGAGGTGTACAAGGGGAGTATTCAGAGCTGTATTCTGCCTCATACACTCATTTGGTTTAATTAGAATGGGGCTTGGAAGTGCCCTCTCTGCTAGTCTTTAAGGTAGTCAATATGGAGGAAGTAGAACAGCACAGGGACCATCATACTCACATCTCTCCCTCTCTCTTCCTCTCTTTCAATCACTCCCTCTGTCTTTCTGTCCCTCTCATCTTCTGCTTTTCTCTCGTTCTCTCTTTTAACCTCAAGCGTCCCACCTACTCAACAGCCAGTTGAATCCCGTGGCGCGTTATTCAAATACCTTAGAAATGCTATTACTTCAATTTCTCAAACATATGACTATTTTACAGCATTTTAAAGACAATACTCTTGTTAATCTAACCACACTGTCCGATTTCAAAAAGGCTTTACAACGAAAGCAAAACATTAGATTATGTCAGCAGAGTACCCAGCCAGAAATAATCAGACACCCATTTTTCAAGCTAGCATATAATGTCACATAAACCCAAACCACAGCTAAATGCAGCACTAACCTTTGATGATCTTCATCAGATGACAATCTTAGGACATTATGTTATACAATACATGCATGTCTGTTCAATCAAGTTCATATTTATATCAAAAAACAGCTTTTTACATTAGCAGGTGACTAGCATGTGACTAGCATTCCCACCGAACACTTCCGGTGAATTTACTAAATTACTCACGATAAACGTTCACAAAAAACATAACAATTATTTTAAGAATTATAGATACAGAACTCCTTTATGCACTCGATATGTCCGATTTTAAAATAGCTTTTCGGTGAAAGCACATTTTGCAATATTCTAAGTAGATAGCCCGGCATCACAGGGCTAGCTAAGTCAGATTTACTATAAGAAAAATGTTATTACCTTTGCTGTCTTCGTCAGAATGCACTCCCAGGACTTCTACTTCAATAACAAATGTTGGTTTGGTCCCAAATAATCCATTGTTATATCCAAATAGTGGCGTTTTGTTCGTGCGTTCAAGACACTATCCGAAAGGGTAAATAAGGGTTACGAGCACGGCGCATTTCGTGACAAAAAAATTCTAAATATTCCATTTCCGTACTTCGAAGCATGTCAACCGCTGTTTAAAATAAATTTTTATGCCATTTTTCTCGTAAAAAAGCGATAATATTCCGACCGGCAAATCGTTTTTATTACAAAGAGAGTGAAAGTAAAAGCATGCTATCCCCTCATGCACGAGCCTCATTCTGATGGCCCTCTGATAGAGCACTTGCCAAACGCGCTAGTGTGTTTCAGCCTGGGCCTGCCTCGATATCATTCAGCTTTTTCCCGAGTTCTGAGAGCCTATGGGAGCCGTAGGAAGTGTCACGTTACAGCAAAGATCCTCAGTCTTCAATAAAAAGAGCCAAGATGAACAAGAATTTGTCAGACAGGTCACTTCCTGTATGGAATCTTCTCAGGTTTTTGCCTGCCATATGAGTTCTGTTATACTCACAGACACCATTCAAACAGTTTTAGAAACTTTAGGGTGTTTTCTATCCAAAGCCAATAATTATATGCATATTCTAGTTACTGGGCAGGAGTAGTAACCATATTAAATCGGGTACATTTTTTATCCGGCCGTGTAAATACTGCCCCCTAGCCCTAACAGGTTAACTGTCCCTCTTTACTGAAGCATAACCCTCTGCTGTCTCACTCTGTCACATGCTGCCCATTCTACTTTTCTCTCTTCCACTCTCCCTTCATTCCCTCTGTCTCTGAACCAATATCAATTCAATTAAATTCAATTGAAGGGCTTTACTGGCATTGTCACGGTTGTCGTAAGAACGGGACCAAGGTGCAGCGTGTGTAGAGTTCCACATCTTTATTCCGAAGTGAAACTTCAAGCAAAAACAACAAAATCAAATAAACGAACAACTAAATCAAATAAACAAACAACTAAATCAAATAAACGAACAACTAAATCAAATAAACGAACAACTAAATCAAATAAACAAACAACTAAATCAAATAAACAAACAACTAAACATGACTACGTGGTGCACAGGCACAAACACAGAACAATATCCCACAAACACAGGTGGGAAAAATAGCTACTTAAATATGATCCCCAATTAGAGACAGCGATTACCAGCTGCCTCTAATTGGGAATCATACAAAACACCAACATAGAAAATATAAACTAGAACACAACATAGAAATATAAACTAGACAACCCCCTAGTCACGCCCTGACCTACTACACCATAGAGAAACAAGGGCTCTCTATGGTCAGGGCGTGACAGGCATGGGAAACATATGTTTACATTGCCAAAGCAAGTGAAGTACAAAATAAACAAAAGTGAAATAAACTATAAAAATTGACAGTAAACATTACACTCACAAAAGTTCCAAAAGATAT
Source organism: Salmo trutta (assembly GCF_901001165.1). NCBI lineage: Eukaryota > Metazoa > Chordata > Actinopteri > Salmoniformes > Salmonidae > Salmo > Salmo trutta. The sequence continues at coordinate 55,137 of NW_021822862.1, read as the reverse complement.
TTGAAATGTCATATTATGTATATATACAGTGTTATAACGATGTGCAAATAGTTAACGTACAAAAGGGAAAATAAATAAACATAAATGGGTTGTATTTACTATGGTGTTTGTTCTTCACTGGTTGCCCTTTTCTTGTGGCAACAGGTCACAAATATTGCTGCTGTGATGGCACACTGTAGTATTTCACCCAGTAGATATGGGAGTATATAAAAAAAATGAAATAATCAAATTCTTTGTGGAGTTGTGTAATCTGAGGGACATACAGTGGGGGAAAAAAGTATTTGATCCCCGGTTGATTTTGTACGTTTGCACACTGATAAAGAAAGGATCAGTCTATAATTTTAATGGTAGGTTTATAAGAACAGTGAGAGACAGAATAACAACAAAAAAATCCAGAAAAACGCATGTCAAAAATGTTATAAAATGATTTGCATTTTAATGAGGGAAATACATATTTGACCCCTCTGCAAAACATGACTTAGTACTTGGTGGCAAAACCCTTGTTGGCAATCACAGAGGTCAGATGTTTCTTGTAGTTGGCCACCAGGTTTGCACACATCTCAGGAGGGATTTTGTCCCACTCCTCTTTGCAGATCTTCTCCAAGTCATTAAGGTTTCGAGGCTGACGTTTGGCAACTCGAACCTTCAGCTCACTCCACAGATTTTCTATAGGATTAAGGTCTAGAGACTGGCTAGGCCACTCCAGGACCTTAATGTCCTTCTTCTTGAGCCACTCCTTTGTTGCCTTGGCCGTGTGTTTTGGGTCATTGTCATGCTGGAATACCCATTCACGGCCCATTTTCAATGCCCTGGCTGAGGGAAGGAGGTTCTCACCCAAGATTTGACAGTACATGGCCCTGTCAAATGATGCGGTGAAGTTGTCCTGTCCCCTTAGCAGAAAAACACCCCCAAAGCATAATGTTTCCACCTCCATGTTTGATGGTGGAGATGGTGTTCTTGGTGTCATAGGCAGCATTCCTCCTCCTCCAAACACGGCGAGTTGAGTTGATGCCAAAGAGCTCCATTTTGGTCTCATCTGACCACAACACGTTCACCAGTTGTCCTCTGAATCATTCAGATGTTCATTGGCAAACTTCAGATGGGCATGTATATGTATTCTTGAGCAGGGGGACCTTGCGGGCGCTGCAGGATTTCAGTCCTTCACGGCGTAGTGTGTTACTAATTGTTTTCTTGGTGACTATGGTCCCAACTGCCTTGAGATCATTGACAAGATCCTCCCGTGTAGTTCTGGGCTGATTCCTCACCATTCTCATGGTCATTGCAACTCTACGAGGTGAGATCTTGCATGGAGCCCCAGGCCGTGGGAGATTGACAGTTCTTTTGTGTTTCTTCCATTTGCGAATAATCGCACCAAATGTTGTCACCTTCTCACCAAGCTGCTTGGCGATGGTCTTGTAGCCCATTCCAGCCTTGTGTAGGTCTACAATCTTGTCCCTGACATCCTTGGAGAGCTCTTTGGTCTTGGCCATGGTGGAGAGTTTGGAATCTGATTCATTGATTGCTTCTGTGGACAGGTGTCTGTTATACAGGTAACAAGCTGCGGTTAGGAGCACTCCCTTTAAGAGTGTGCTCCTAATCTCAGGTCGTTACCTGTAAAAAAGACACCTGGGAGCCAGAAATCTTTCTGATTGAGAGGGGTCAAATATTTATTTCCCTCATTAAAATGCAAATCAATTTATAACATTTTTGACATGCGTTTTTCTCGATATTTTTGTTGTTATTCTGTGTCTCACTGTTCAAATAAACCTAACATTAAAATTATAGACTAATCATTTCTTTGTCAGTGGGCAAATATACAAAATCAGCAGGGGATCAAATACTTTTTTCCCCCACTGTATGTGTCTCTGATATGGTCATACATTTGGCAGGAGGTTAGGAAGTGCAGCTCAGTTTCCATCTCATTTTGTGGGCAGTATGCACATTGCCTGTGTTTTGAGAGCCAGGTCTGGCTATGGCGGCCTTTCTCAATAGCAAGGCTATGCTCACTGCAAGTTAGTGCAAGTTTGACCACCACAGGGCATCTTGGAGAAGCATTTGATAGTCTTCAATATTGGCATTACTAGAGACTTTAAAACCTTTTTTTATAAGAACATAATATATGGGATTGATTTTTAAGAAATGTAGCTTAATTAATTTGATTAATAGTATGGTGTTTCTATTCCAAGAAAAACAAAAAACTAAACCCTCAGGGTTTCCGTTAGGATGAAATCGGAAAATATAGCGCTGTACAACGTGGCGGTCGTGAGTAGGCTACAGTACTAAGAGCATAAGAGGATTGGAGGATTCTAAATTAATATCTAAGGGGCATACCATTTCCACACCCTAATTGTAGTGTAACCAATACCCAAATGGAGATTCAGTGATTATAAAAATCTCATTGATTTATCAAGACCAGTCCCCATGCTTTTCATAGCAGTGCGAAACGATGCTGAAATAGCTATTGCTTCAAATCCTATTGCTTCTAACTTCAATATGCTTTTTAAATAAATAAGGTTGGAACGGAAAATATTGCACTGCACAATGTGACGGTCGGGAATAGGCTATAGTACTGGGCTATTCAGCTAAAAAATCCCCATGTATTGCGGGCACGTGGGAGACCGGGGTTCAATTCCCTGATGGGGAGGAAGGAGTAGGCTGACCTTGTAAATAACTATTTGTTCTTAACTGACTTGCCTAGTTAAATGAAGGTTACACTAAGAGCATAATATTTCTACACCCTGATTGTATAATTGTAGTCTAACCAAAGCCTAAACGGAGATTCAGTGAAAATAAAAATGTAATTGAATGTTGGTAGTTATTTGTTTTGATCCAAAGCCATGAATGTGTGAGTCACTCAGCTTTATGTAGGTGCCGGCTATATGACTGTGCCATCAACTTGATAATATATAATGATATTATGGAGGTTATTTCAATTTCAAAAAAACAAAAGTGAGCGATTGTAATCTGAATAAAGGCCAAAATAATATTTGTAAAGGCCAAAACATTTATTTCTGTTTTTAGAGGGAGAGAAACGCTGGGCCAACTGTGCGCCACCCTATGGGACTCCCAATCCCGGTCGGATGTGATACATAATAATAATAATAATAATACTTTTTGATGTATTATTTGTTATGTCTTTTCTGGTGGATAAAACTGAAATTGAAACCAATCACAGCTGGTTGTGATACAGCCAACCTAACTAAGAAATACATTTGATGATATAATTCTCCCCATACCCTCCGCCTAGACAAGTCTATTGTCCAGCTTCCTGATAATAGCCATAATGACGCTGTACAACGTGACCGTGTGTGTTAGAAAGAATATTTTCCAGGAAGCAACCATTTGTTTACCTTCATTGGACAACTTTGTTACAATATTTCTGTAATTCAGTGATATTTATTCCCATAGTAATTAGTAACTAAATAAACATCAGCATTTTGAAAGAGTATTTTTTATCATTATTTTATTAACGAAAGCATAAAGATGCTGATGAAAAAATACAGTATTGTACAGTATATGCTTTTACATTTCGATAATAAAGCATTTAAAACATTGTGAATATATAAGCCACCTGCATTTGTTTATTAGGCTATAGCTGATCAGCATAACAGTCCGGGCGGCCCTTGCTGTGCCTGGTGAGCAGTTGGTCAAGTTCTATTGTCAGAAGAGGAATGGAAATGTCAGGGTGAACTGATGACTTGATGAACCTGCCAGGTATGTTGACTCTGACTGTCAGAGGTGGAATTCCAGAGCTCAAAGGAATTCCACCTCGTTCCTCACCCTCTTCATCGCGTCATTCTCCGCCTGATTCTCCACCAATGCCGCCTGGCTCTGGACCAATGCATCAGCGCTTGCCGTATCTATACCCTCATATAATGTGCACCTTCATCAAATGAGCAGAATGGTACCGCCCTGAGCCCCCATCGATTACAGTGGCCTATGATAGAAATAGTAGATCAATTAAGAATTAAAAGTGACTCCAACACACAAATGCTGCGTACTCATTTTAAGAATCTAGCTAAACTAACCGCTTTCTTGGCAACCATGGGTTTTTCGGTGCGGCCCGTTGTCCAGCCCTTTGTCCACTGATCTCCACGGATGGTTGTCGGCACGGCTGTATGCTCTGCAAAAACACATTCACGTTTTTAGTACACAATCATTTTTTGTATTTTTTATTTTATTGAACCTTTATTTAATTATCGATGTTATTACACAGTGTGCCTACACATTGATAGGCTATATACATGTTTTTAAAGAAAATGCACTGATACCAAAATACCTTTAGTTTTGGTGATCCTCTCAGCTCCGGCTCATTCTCAAGTCCGCTCGTGGTTACGGTCCTAACCCTGGAACGGGTAGCACCATGGAAAGAAGCTGACTTGATGAAAATTATGTCCATTTCGTCTGTTGTCTTTGGTCACAATGTCATATTTTCTTAGATTAACAGCTGGTTTTTGAATGTTAACTGTGTTAAGGGTGGAATTTGGGGCGGGGTGAGGAGTACAGGAAAGGTGTGACTTTCACACCTACAGTAGCCGGGCTATAAAGAGTCTATTGTCCTGCTCATCTGACTACAAGTGTTTGAAAACCTGTTTTCAAAATACCACTAGCTGTCCATCACTGCGGTAATTAAAAACACAGCATCTTGTTTGGGATTTACAAATGTGTGCTTTTCATGTCATTTTTCGTTAAATCCAGTTCGGGTTTAAGTATAACTTTTGAGTGACATCTTTAGTGAGAGGTCTAATGCTTTAATATTTAATAATATCTACCCTCTGAATTCATATCTAGGGGGCATTTTTCGCGCCATTATTAATTACATTGTTTTAGTTTGAACGTGTAGACTGGAACTCCTCCTCCCTTCCCCATGGGCTTGGTCCGTCTTCTGTGTGGGGCTCTGCGGCCCATCCCCTGCCCCCTGCCATCGTGCCTTGAACCTCGCGCGCCCACCGCTGTTTCAATGGATACAGCTGGAGAACTGCAAGGCAGTCCCATTGTGCGCCACTCGGAAGCCACGACCAATATGACCAATATATAAAGTCCTGCTAATAACAGGGTTAATAATATATCTGTGATACTGTCCAACGGGCTTTTATATCATTCTAAATTAATAATAATAATAATCGCTTTGTTTAAAAAATAACAATATTTTGGAGATTATTTCGTTTTTAAATAACGTAAAATGAGCGAGAAAAAAGCCATTCTTGAACATGGGGTGAGACGTTGCTACTAATTTGTACATAAAGCCAGTTTGTTATTTAGAATGATTTATTTCTGTTTTTAGAGGGAGAGATACCAAAAACCTACAGTAATCTCATGGATCTCCCGGTTGAGGAAGGCACTGAACCAGCATCTGTAGCAACACAGCTTACACTGCAATGCACTGTCTTAGACCGCTGTACAATGTGACTGGTCGAGAGTAGGCTACAGTACTACAGAGACACTGTAGCAACTTGGGACCCAAAAGCATAATCAGTGCTCTAACTCCCCCTTGCGCTGGTCTGGAGCAATGATGTAATGATGCATGGTACCGTACTAAACCACAAATTACCTCTAAGTCCTGCAGCATAATCACAAAACTTTTATGGGAGCAACAACTGTACATAGTCAAAGCTTTCCTTAAGTTTGGGTCAGTCACAGTGGTCAGGTATTCTGTGTACTCTCTGTTTAGGGCCAAACAGCATTCTAGTTTGCTCTGTTTTTTGTTCATTCTTTCCAATCTGTCAAGTAATTATCTTTTTGTTTTCTCATGATTTGGTTGGGTCTAATTGTGTTGCTGTCCTGGAGCTCTGTGTGGTCTATTTGTTTGTGAACAGAGCCCCAGGACCAGCTTGCTTAGGAGACTCTTCTCCAAGTTCATCTCTCTGTAGGTGATGGCTTTGTTATGGAAGGTTTGGGAATCACTTCCTTTTAGGTGGTTGTAGAATTGAACGGCTCTTTTCTGGATTTTGATCATTAGCGGGTATCGGCCTAATTCTGCTCTGCATGCATTATTTGGTGTTTTACATTGTACACAGAGGATTTTTTTTGCTGAATTCTGCATGCAGAGTCTCAATTTGGTGTTTGTCCCATTTTGTGAATTCTTGTTTGGTGAGCAGACCCCAGACCTCATAACCATAAAGGGCAAAGGGTTCTATAACTGATTCAGGTACTTTTAGCCAGATCCTAATTGGTATGTCGAATTTTATGTTCCTTTTGATGGCATAGAAGGACCTTCTTGCCTTGTCTCTCAGATCGTTCAAAACTATGTGTAAGTTACTTGTGGCGCTGATGTTTAGGCCGAGGTATGTATAGTTTTTTGTGTGCTCTAGGGCAACGGTGTCTAGATGGAATTTGTATTTGTTGTCCTGGCAACTGGACCTTTTTTGGAACACCATTATTTTTGTCTTACTGAGATTTACTGTCAGGGCCCAGGTCTGACAGAATCTGTGCAGAAGATCTAGGTGCTGCTGTAAGCCCTCCTTGGTTGGGGACAGAAGCACCATATCATCAGCAAACAGTAGACATTTGACTTCAGATTCTAATCGGGTGAGGCTGAGTGCTGCAGACTGTTTTAGTGCCCTCGCCAATTCGTTGATATTTATGTTGAAGAAGGTGGGGCTTAAGATGCATCCCTGTCTCACCCCACAGCCCTGTGGAAAGAAATGTGTGTTTTTTGCCATTTTTAACCACACACTTGTTGTTTGTGTACATGGATTTTATAATGTTGTATGTTTTCCCCCAACACCACTTTCCATCAATTTGTATAGCAGACCCTCATGCCAAATTGAGTCAAAAAGCTTTTTTGAAATCAACAAAGCATGAGAAGACTTTGCCTTTGTTTTCTTTTGTTTGTTTGTCAATTAGGGTGTGCAGGGTGAATACGTGGTCTGTCGTACAGTAATTTGGTAAAAAGCCAATTTGACCTTTACTCAGAACATTGTTTTCACTGAGGAAATGTACGAGTCTGCTGTTAATGATAATGCAGAGGATTTTCCAAGGCTGCTGTTGACACATATCGCATGGTAGTTATTGGGGTCAAATTTGTCTCCACTTTTGTGTATTGGGGTGATCAGTCCTTGTTTCCAAATATTGGGGAAGATGCCAGAGCTAAGGATGATGTTAAAGAGTTTAAGTAAAGCCAGATTGGAATTTTTTGTCTGTATATTTTATATTGTCATTGAGGATACCATCAACACCACAGCCGTTTTTGGGTTGGATCGTTTGCATTTTGTCCTGTATGTAACAACAGTTGTCATGGAGAGAAGACCAAGGCGCAGCAGGTATGTGAATACTCATCTTTTTATTACCAAAACAAAAGGAGTAGAGCATCCACAGGAACAACACAAAAGGGTGACACCAGTGACAGTTCTGCAGGCTATAAAAGCAGTGCAAAAAACAACCACCCACAACCCCACAAGGCAAAGTAGGCACCTTATGTGTGACTCCCAATCAACCACAACCCTCTACAGCTGTGCTTGATTGGAAGTCACACGGCCAAAATCAATGAAACAATAACAAACACACACTCCTTTCTGCCACGTCCTGACCCAACTACCCCCTCTACTGGTCAGGACGTGACACTGTAGTTCATTCAATGTAATTGGAGAATCCAGTGGGTTCTGGTAGTCTTTAATAGTTGATTCTAAAGTGTATATTTGATCATGTATATGTTTTTGCTGTTTGTTCTTTGTTCTTTGTTATAGGGCCAAAAAGATTAGAGAAGTGGTTTAGATAACTCTTCGTGTTGTTGTTTGTCTAGAGTTTTCCAATTTTCCCAGAAGTGATTAGAGTCTATGGATTCTTCAATTACATAGAGCTGATTTCTGACGTGCTGTTCCTTCTTTTTCCGTAGTGTATTTCTGTATTGTTTTAGTGATTCACCATAGTGAAGGCGTAGACTCAGGTTTTCTGGGTCTCTATGTTTTTGGTTGGATAAGTTTCTCAATTTCTTTCTTAGGTTTTGCATTCTTCATCAAACATTTGTCATTGTTCTTAATTCTTTTCAGTTTTGTGTTTGAAAGTTTTAGATTTGATAGGGACGCTGAAAGGTCAAATATACTGTTCAGGTCTTCTACTGCCAAGTTTACACTTACACCAAGTACACACTCACTATTACATTGAAAAGATTTGTCCAGGAAGTTGTCTAAAAGGGATTGAATTTGTTGTTGCCTAATAGTTTTTTGGTAGGTTTTCCTTGTGCTTTGATGCCTCATTATTGAGTATTCCTCTGTTCAAGTAGACTGTGATTTTGCTGTGATCTGATAGGGGTGTCAGTGGACTGACTGTGAATGCTCTGAGAGACTCTGGGTTGAGGTCAGTGATAAAGTAGGCTACAGTACTACTGCCAATAGATGTGCTATAGGTGTACCTACCATAGGAGTCCCCTCGAACCCTCGAAGTCTACCATTGACTATGTACATACCCAGCGTGCGGCAGAGCTGCAAGAGTTGTGACCCGTTTTTGTTGGTTATGTTGCCGTAGTTGTGCCTAGGGGGGCATATGGGGGAGGGAATGCTTTCTGTCTCTATCGCTCTCCCTTTCTCTCTGCCATTCCCTTGCTCTCTAAACATTGTGCCTCTATTTCTATCTCTTCCAGCATCCCTCCCTGTCACGCCCTGACCATAGAGAGCCTTTTTATTCTCTATGTTGGTTAGGTCAGGGTGTGACTAGGGTGGGTAATCTAGGTTGTTCTATTTCTATGTTGGCCTGGTATGGTTCCCAATCAGAGGCAGCTGTTTATCGTTGTCTCTGATTGGGGATCATATTTAGGCAGCCATTTCCCCACTGTTTTGTGGGATCTTGTTTTGAGTTAGTGCATGTAGCACCTCTGTCGTCACGGTTCGTTGTTTGTTTCTTTTTGTTGTTGGTAAGTTTCAGTAATAAATTATGTGGAACTCAGAACACGCTGCGCCTTGGTCCGTCTCTCCACACAACCGTGACACTCCCTGTCATCTCGATGTCTCTGAACCTCCATCATGAAAGTTTTTTTTTGTAAATGAGAGATTGCATTGATGTGTTAGTGTGTGTTTCCAGAGTGGCTCAGTCTCAGCCCCCACTACACATCACCGCTACACTTCACAACTACACATCACCACTACACATCACCGCTACACTTCACAACTACACATCACCACTACACATCACCGCTACACTTCACAACTACACATCACCACTACACATCACCGCTACACTTCACAACTACACATCACCACTACACATCACCACTACACATCACCGCTACACTTCACAACTACACATCACCACTACACATCACCACTACACGTCACAACTACACGTCACCACTACACATCACCACTAAACTACCAGGCATATCACATCTCCTCGTTTGACATGCTTTAATCCCATGGCTGCTTCGGGTCCTTGATTATTCTGGATCATTTCCAACCGTTCAAAAATATAGACTGGATTCTAATGTTTGTTGGTGTATTTTGTTTCTAGAACGCCCAGGCGTTCCCTCTTTGCCAGTGTGTGTGTGTATGTGTGTGTGTGTCAGGAGGCAGCCAGAACCATTTTTCTCTTGTCTGTTTGATGTTGGGTCTGAAGCTCCTGTCATCTCCCTAGTGGAGGAACGGAGGGTTGGGGAACTGGCATGTTATTGTTCTGATTGTGCTGGGTGCGTCCACACTGCAGAACCCTTTGGAGTTGGACTCAAACATGGGAATTACCTTAATGATACCTCAATGATATCATTAACTACCAGTGGTTGTTGGTTTCTCCAGTTTGTGACAGCCGCTTCCAGACCTGACACTTGAGTCTGGGCTCCAGTGAAACCCATTCTTCAAGTCTAGTCTGGGATTTCACACTCTGCCTACTTGCCGTTTCAGTCAGTACATGTTGCCCTGCTCTCCTCTCCTCCACTGACAGCGAGCGAAGCAGTCAGCCTTCTCTGTTCTCTGACTGGGAGTGGAGGGGTAACCATGTGGGAGAGAGAAAAGGGGGACAGGGAGAGGTGAGGCAGAAGTGGGCTCTGATGCCTTTGAATCACAAGGTGTCATGAATGTGAAGTTCAAATCTTAGATAGTGTTAGTCACACACAGACACAAAACTCCCTCCTTCCACATTCCACACATACATGTTGGTGTGATACCCCGACTGTGGTGGTCTCAGACTTTCATGGAACAAAATAATAAAAACAGAATTACCTCTCGCTCTCCAATTCCCTCTCTCTCTCTCTCTCCCTCCCTCCTTCCCTCTCTCTCTCTCTCGTTCTCTCTCTCTCCCTCCTTCCCCCTCTCTCTCTCTCGCTCTCTCTCCCTCCTTCCCTCTCTCTCTCTCTCGCTCTCTCTCCCTCCTTCCCTCTCTCTCCTCTGCTTTTCCCACATCGTTGGGGCTGCACTGGAGTGGGTAAAGAGCTTCAAGTTCTTCTGTGTCCAAATCACTAAGGACTTAAAATGGCCCACACGCTCAGTCATGAAGAAGGCGCGACAGCGCCTCTTCCCCCTCAGGATGCCTAAAAGGTTTGGCATTGGCCGTCAAATCCTCAAAAAGTTCTACAGCTGCACCATTGAGAGCATCTTGACTGGCTGCATCACTGCTTGGTATGGCAACTGTACTGCCCTCGATCGCATGGTGCTACATCACTGGGGCTGAGCTCCCTCCCATCCAGGACCTCTATATCTGGCAGTGTGACAGGAAGGCCTGGAAAATCGTTAAAGACTTCAGCCACCCAAACCATAGACTGTTCTCTCTGCTTCCGCAAGGCAAGCGGTACCGGTGCATCAAGTCTGACACCAACAGGCTCGTGAACGGATTCTATCCCCAAGACATAAGACTGCTAAATAGCTGACAAAATGGATCCACAAACAATCTGAGTTGACCCTTGTATTTTATTTATATTTTTGCACTGTCTCTATGCACACTGACAGGACTCTACACACTCACGCACGTTGACACTCCAACATATACACACACACACACACACACACCACACACACACACACACACACACACACACACACACACACACACACACACACACACACACACACACTCATCTCACTCACTTCATTTTCTCACACACAAATAACATGCACAAACATGTATACTGACTCTATACACACGCACACAAGCTCACATAAAATCATCATATACACTGCTGCAACTCTGTTTATCATATATCCTGATGCCTGGTCACCTTACCCCTATACACATCTACCTCTATCACTCCAGTAGCCCTGCACATTGTAAATATGGTATTGTAACTGAACCTGTATATAGTATGCTTACTTCTTATTACATTTTTTCACACACGCACGCACATGCACGCACACACTTTATTTTCAGAGTGAGGGAAAAGGGAAACAGAGGGATGAACCTGGTTAATCAAACACAGCTCAAATCCAATGGCACCTCTCTACTGCCACTCACACCAGGGGAGAGGAGAGGTGGAGAGGAGGAGTGGAGCAGAGAGGAGAGGAGGGGGAAGAGGGGGAGAGGAGCGGAGGAGGAGTGAAAAGGAGAGGGGAAGAGAGGAGTGGTGGAGAGGAGGGGGAAGAGGGGGAGAGGAGCGGAGGAGGAGTGGAAAGGAGAGGGGAAGAGAGGAGAGGGGGAGAGGAGGAGGAGAGGGGAAGAGAGGAGAGGGAGAGAAGAGGGTAAAGGAAGAGAGGAGAGGGGGAGAGGAAAGCAGTGGGGTAAGGAAGGAGGGGGGGAGGTAGGGAGGAGAATAGTGGACTGTAACACCAACTCAGATCACGGAGAATAGACTTAAAGAAGAGAGAGAGAAAAAAAGGGGAGAAAGAAAGAGTGAGAAAAAGTGTGTGTGTGTGTCTGTGTGTGTCTGTGTGTGTGCACACGTGTGTATGTGTGTAAGAGGGTTTTAATGTTAAAGTGGGGCCCATATTGACAACGTGCATGCCCCGCCCGCCAGAGGATCTGTCTTTTTTCAGCCATCTATTTCCTGTGTTTGAGGTGTGCAAAATCCACTTGTCACTTAAATCTCACTGGATTGATTGCTTTCATTTTACTACTGGGACTCTTTCCTGCTCTTTCTTGTGCCTGTCATTTTTTCCCGTTAACATTATGACCGCGGAAATGTTTGTAATGACCTGTTAAACACACCCCGGTAATGGCTGAAATGGTCTCAGTGGAATACATTGTCTTTCCATTTACACTGAAGAAAAATATAAACACAACAATTTCAAAGATTTGACTGAATTACAGTTCATATAACGAAATCAGTCAATTTAAGGAAGTTCATTAGGCCCTAATCTATGGATTTAACATGACTGGGAATACAGATATGCATCTGTTGGTCACAGATACCTTTAAAAAAAGGTAGGGGCTTGGATCAGAAAACCAGTCAGTATCTGGTGTGACCACCATTTGCCACAAGCAGCGCAATACATCCCCATCACATAGAGTTGATCAGGCTGTTGATTGTGGCCTGTGGATTGTTGTCCCACTGCTCTTCAATGGCTGTGCAAAAATGCTGGATATTGGCAGGAACTGGAACACTGTCATACACGTCGACCACGTCAGGCCATGGAAGAACATTTTCAGCTTCTAGGAATTGTGTACAGATCCTTGCGACATGAGGCAGTGCATTATCATGCTGAAACATGAGGTGATGGCGGCAGATGAATGGGCACGACAATGGGCCTCAGGATGTTGTCACAGTATCTCTGTTCATTTAAATTGCCATTGATAAAATACAATTGTGTTCGTTGTCCGTAGCTTATGCCTGCCCATACCATAACCCCACCTCCACCATGGGGCACTCTGTTCATAACATTGGCATAAACTTTGATTTGTGAAGAGCACACTTCTCCAGCATACCAGTGGACATTGAAGGTGAGCATTTGCCCACTGAAGTCTGTTTCGACGTCGAACTGCAGTCAGGTCAAGACCCTGCTGAGGAAAATAGCATGCAGATGAGCTTCCCTGGGACGGTTTCTGACAGTTTGTCCGGAAATTTTTCGGTTGTGCAGTTTCATCATTGTAGCCTATCCTTCTCCTTTAACTTCTAATTCCGTCTATTGAATTCCATCTTCCATTGGTTAGATATCTCCTAACATTTGCCACACATGAAGCAAGGCTCTATGACTGTAGCCTACTGCCGCTTTGGTGGCTTATGATTGGCCAACAACAAGCTATACGTGACACGCTCCACTCCTGTAAAAAGCAAGATCAGCAGCATAAATGATCACATCTCTCTCTCTCTCTCTCTCTCTCTCTTTCTCTCTCTCTCTCTCTCTCTCTCTCTACGGCAGCAGTCGCGTTCGGATCTGTAAGGGCCCTTCTGGACAAGTTAGTTAAAATTACACATACCCGAGACTAGAGGTCGACCGATAATGATTTTTCAATGCCAATACCGATACCGATTATTGGAGGACCAAAAAAAGCCGATACCAATTAATCGGCCGATTTTTATACATATATATATTTGTAATAATGACAATTACAACAATACTGAATGAACACTTATTTTAACTTAATATAATACATCAATAAAATCAATTTAGTCTCAAATAAATAATGAAACATGTTCAATTTGGTTTAAATAATGCAAAAACAAAGTGTTGGAGAAGAAAGTGCAATATGTGCCATGTAAAAAAGCTAATGTTTAAGTTCCTTGCTGAGAACATATGAAAGCTGCAACGACAGTGCTTTTGTCGCGAATGCGCTTGTTAAATCACCCATTTGGCGAAGTAGGCTGTGATTCAATGATAAATTAACAGGCACCACATTGATTATATGCAACGCAGAACAAGCTAGATAAACTAGTAATGTCATCAACCATATGTAGTTAACTAGTGATTATGTTAAGATTGATAGTTTTTTTATAAGATAAGTTTAATGCTTGCTAGCACCTTACCTTGGCTTCTTGCTGCACTCGTATAACAGGTAGTCAACATGTCACGCAGTCTCCTCGTGGAGTGCAATGTAATCGGCCATAATCGGTGTACAAAAATGCCGATGACCGATTATTATGAAAACTTGAAATCGGCCCTAATTAATCGACCATTCCGATTAATCGGTCGACCTCTACCCGAGACCTGTGACAATCATATCAGATCAGATCCGACCTGGACCTGTGACATTTAGAATTCTGGGTCCCAGATCGGGTCTGGGTTATTCGGGTACAGGTGGTTCTGTGAAGACCTCTAGTAGACAGAGTATCTTGTGGTTGCAGCTCTGTTCCACCCATTTATCTTAATGTATTCATATATGTAAATACACTGGGTGTATTTATGCAAATGAGGCACGTGTCATTTTATTTATTTGAGCACAAAATAAAAATGTCATACCTAATGCAATTTGGAAATATATAAATGCTATTTTACAATGAATTGAATACCTGAATTCCCACTAAAATCCCTGAACTCCATTCGTTATTTGTAAGTGCCTGTAAAATGTTGTATGTACTATAACTCAGTCAATGTCTGATGGATTTAAAAAAATGCAAATGCAGTATCACACACACGCACACACGAACGCACCCTCGCACGCACGCATGCACGCACACACACACACACACACACACACACACACAAGAAACAGGAGAACAAGTGAAGCATCAATCCCCTTGAAGCTGGTATGGCAGCAGTGTGTGTATTTCACTTCACTACAGTACAGGTCATACTGACCCTACGACTCAGATAACAGGCCATGTTCACAGTTACTTACCTTTGCCTGTGTTGGGGATCGCAGATGAGATGGCTGGGTGTGGGGTGGAGTCACTGAGGGTTTTGGTGTTTGGGCGTAGTGTGTAGGTTACTGGTGTTTTGAGTGTACTGAGATGCTGTGTGAAGGTTAGTAAGGTGTTGTTAGTGCATTAATGCACTGTTACCTGCCTGTTTTCTGTATATCAGCTCTTCCTCTGCAGAGCTTCATCAGAAGGACACAGAGATGTGGAACATGAGGAGAGCTGTGTGTGTGTTTGTTTCTATGTTTGTAGTTTATGTGTTTGTGTGTGTGTGTGTGTGTGTGTGTGTGTGTGGTGTGTGTGTGTGTGTGTGTGTGTGTGTGTGTGTGTTGTGTGTGTGGCATGTGCCAGCGCGTTTTTGTGTGTATGTGAGTGAGA
>NW_021822862.1:0-39612 GCF_901001165.1 Salmo trutta | reverse complement strand
GAGCAAAATAAAATGGAGGATACAGTGTGCTGGACAGGGAGGAACAGAGAATTAAAGGGGAATTTCACCCTGGCTCTGCCACGTCACATAGTCATTATATTAACAACATTACGTTTTTTTTAATCATAAACATCACACTTATGCAAACCACAAACTAGAACTAGCACATTTTAATTTCACTGGTAGAATCAGGAAGTTTCAACTATTCTGAGAGCAAACTTGAACGTAGTAAAAAATTCGGTGAAACTTACAGCGTCTGTTTACTATGAACACTGATGCTGTACCCGCTTTAAGTTACAGTTTTAACAGTGACCAATTAGAATACTGTGGCTATTTGATCATAATGTAGGCCAACCAGAGTGGCCTACCATCAAAAACAATGGAGAAAATGCATCTCATAACATTTTAACATGGAAATAGCTGTTCTATCATTCAGCCTACCGTAGCAGCCAGTGTGTGCTGTTCAGTGTAGGCCTACATTTAAAAAACATTATACCTTTTATTTAACTAGGCAAGTGAATTAAGAACAAATTCTTATTTACAATGACGGCCTACACTGGCCAAACCCGGACGACGCTGGGCCAACTGTGCACCGCCCTATGGGACTCCTAATCACGGCCGGTTGTGATACAGCCTGGAATCAAACCAGGGTGTCTAGTGACGCCTCAAGCGCTGAGCTGCAGTGCCTTAGATCTCTGCGCCACTCAGGAGCCCACATCCCATGAGACTTCTGAAAATAACATGCAGGGCTTGAAATTAACCTGTTTATTCACTTGTCCTTCAGACAAGGAGGTGACTGAAAATGTTGTTGTGTTGTTTAATGCAAGAAACCACTTTACAAAATAAAATGCATTATTATTCCCATACCATTATTACAGAGAATCAGACAAATGATGCTACCCTCTGCCTATTGGCTACTTGGCTTATTCAAGTCTGTTTCAAAATACAACACTGCCCCTTCAAGACAAAAAAAAGCTCTTTATCTGACTGGATTTTCAAAGATATCTAGACATGTACACATTTTATGCTCTTGTAGGAAGCAATTACTTCACTATTGTTGACTACAAATTATCTCCAACTGGGCTAATAACTCACTAACTAGCAAAAGATATAAAGAAAATGTGCAAACGTGGCTATATGCAGCTCTCGCTTTGATCTCAAAACAAGTGCATCTCCTCATGACCGTTCATGCTGTAAACACAGTCCAGTTCAAAGTAAATGGCACAGATCCATATATAGCAATGGTCTATTTGCATATAGGCCTACTGCAGCTCTGATTGGTTATTCCGCACTGGTCTGTGTAGAGTACTGGCTGACTCATGCGCAATACAATCCTACTCCGATGCATTCTGCCTACAACATAATCTCTTGCATAGTTTGTTTCGTTTCGGTATGTTGCATTGAAAGTGGCTAATATTGCGTTGATTCGATCACAATTGCCACGGTAAAGGAAACGTTGATAGTGTTAACTAACAGGGAAAAATCTAGAAAGAACGTGCCTGTGTGGTGTTCTGTGCCTGGCTGAACAAACAAGTGCAAAAATGAGTTATCTTTCACCGTTATACCTAACAGAGATTTACCCCGATGTTGCTAGTAGCCTGCGGATATCAAGAATGATGTGCCTTACGGTGACCAAAGATTATCAGAGGGATTTTCAGGCTGAATTGATGGGGAATCCATTTAGATGACAGTTGAGAAGTAATGCGATACCATACATTTTTTCCTTCGCAACAAAGCAGAAGATTCTCGATTAGAGGTAACCTAGTGTTAGCTAGCTTCCTAGCCTAGTCTAACGAACTAACTTAGTTAGCTAGCTAGCTAACGTTACAGTCCTGTATTGAACTCTGAAAGCTGTCAGCTAAATCATATAGCTACACTCCTGCTTGTCGAACATATCATTCCAAAATCTAATATGGAGTTGGTCACCCCTTTGCTGCTATAACAGCCTCCACTCTTCTAGGAAGTCTTTCCACCTGACATTGGAACATTGCTGTGGGGACTTGCTTCCATTCAGCCAAAAAAGCATTATTGAGGTCAGGCACTGATCTTGGGCGATTCCAATTCATCCCAAAGGTGTTCGATGGGTTTGAGGTCAGGGCTCTGTGCAGGCCAGTCAAATTCTTCGACACCGATCTCGACAAACCATTTCTATACGGACCTCACTTTGTGCACAGGGCATTGACACGATGAAACAGGAAAGGGCCTTTCCCAAACTGTTGCCACAAAGTTGGAAGCACAGAATTGTCTAGAATGTCATTATATGAGGTAGTGTTAAGATTTCCCTTCAGTGTAACTAAGAGGTCTAGCCCAAACCATGAAAAACATCCCTCAGACCATTACTCCTCCTCCACCAAACTTTACAGTTGGAACAATGCATTCGGGCACGTAGTGTTCTCCTGGCATCCACCAAAACCAGTTTTGCCTGTCGGATTGCCACAGGGTGAAGCGTGATTCATCACTCCAGAGAACGCGTTTCCACTGCTCCAGAGTCCAATGCCGGCAAGCTTTACACCACTCCAGCCGACGCTTGCCATTGCGTATGGTGAACTTGTGCGGCTGCTAAGTAGGCTTGTGAGCGGCAGCTCGGCCCCGATAACCTATTTTGTGAAGCTGCCGACGAACAGTTCTTGTGCTGACGTTGCTTCCAGAGGCAGTTTGAACTCGGTAGTGAGTGTTGCAACAGAGGACAGACGATTGTTACGTGCTTCAGCACTCAGGGGTCAGTGAACTTGTGTGGCCTACCACTTTGTGGCTAAGCCGTTGTTGCTCCTAGACATTTCCAACAGCACTTAAAATTGACCAGGGCAGCTCTAGCATGGCAGAAATGTGATTAACTGACTTGTTGGAATGTTGGCATCTTATGACGGTGCCACATTAAAAGTCACTGAGCTCTTCAGAAAGGCCATTCTACAGCCAATGTTTGTCTATGGAGATTGCAACGGGTGTGGCTGAAATAGCCGAATCCACTAATTTGTAGTGGTGTCAAGTAATTAAGTAAAAATACTTTAAAGTACTACTGAAGTAGAGTTTTTGGGTATCTGTACTTTACTTTAGTATTTATATTTTTGACAACTTTAACTTTTACTCCACTACATTCTTAAAGAAAATAAGGTACTTTTTACTCCATACATTTTCCCTGACACCCAAAAAGTACTCGTTACATTTTGAATGCTTAGTAGGACAGGAGAATTGTCCAATTCATGCACTTCATGCATCCCTACTGCCTCTGATCTGGCGGACTCACTAAACACACATGCTTTTATTTGTAAATAATGTCTGAGTGTTGGAGTTTGCTCCTGGCTATCTGTAAATAAAATCTAATTATAAATCATGCCGTCTGATTTGTATAATATATGGAATTTGAAATGATTTATACTTTTACTTTCGATACTTAAGTATATTTTAGCAATCTGCTCCTGAGTGGCGCAGTGGTCTAAGGCACTACATCTCAGTGCTAGAGGCGTTACTACAGACCCTGGTTCGATCCTGGGCTGTATCACAAATGCATCCATGGTCAAAACCAATGTCAGCCCTTGTCAATTATGTTACATAACTAGCTATTAAAATTATTTAGTTGCCGATGTTTCATATGTTTGCTAACAATTTACAAATGTGAGTTGTGGTGCATAACAAGTTAACGGACGCCAGGCTAACTAGCTAGCCAACTCCAGTCATGTGCTAACATTTGCTGGAGAACCTTGCTTTAGTTGGCTGGTTTTAATGTTGTAGCTTACTTCTTAGTAGCCATATCGACGACTAAAAAGAAAACAGGTTTTACAATCAAGATTTCCAATTTTTTGTCATAGATATGGCTACTGGTAGATGTTTAGCTAATTTAGCAACCTCGCAAACTATCTAGCTACCTAGCTAAGTTAGCAAACAGACAAATTATAACATTTCTCACCACTGTAACACAGTAGTATGTTAGCCAGCAATACACAATATCGGTTTCAGTAGATAAACTAAAGTTAGCTAGCTAGCTAGATGGCTTAATGCAAGAAAAATAACGTACTTAGCTAGGCAATGTATTTGTCATCTGCCCCCTTGGTGCTCGGCTGTAGCTGAGCTTGTAACGTTAGCTAAAGCCAACACTTTGTTATATTCTAGTTGAAACATTTATGGTTGGTTGTCACCATGTAGCTAATAGAACCACAGAAAACGCTCTATGATGGAATTCGTGTTGATGAGAGGAATCCCTTGAAGCCATTGCGTCTGGTCAGTTCTTTCAGTTTTGCCCAAAGCATTGTGTTATTAGTGTTCGCCTCTTTTTAAAAAGCCTGCCTTGGGGAGGGACAGGGGCCAGAGCACGAAACACCGCTCAACACAAGTTGTAGTCTTTCAGAGACTGGAAAAAATGTCTGCTGGTATATTTAGCAATTAATCCTCTGATAGGAACATTTCTGAAAGACATCCAATGGCTCTATCGAACAAGAACAACCATATCTACACACGATCTACGTGTGAACAGTATAACATAGGGCCTTTGCGAAATGACACAAAGCAGGACTACATTTATTTTTAGATCCATCAATACACCGGAAGCAGTCATATGGTGTATCATTCAGCAACCAAAGCCCAGACCTGCCTTCCTCCTGGGCAATTATGTGTGAAACACATCTCACTGTCCTAAAAAAGCTTTGGACATTATGGAAACAGGCCCAGATTCCCCCAGGGTGAAATTCCCCTTTAAGACCACAGAACACCCAGTGCTGTGCAGAAAGAAACAAGTGACCTCAGCTCCAGCCTCCTCCACTCTCTGTTCCCCAGTATGTATGTGTGTGTGTGTGTGTGTGTGTGTGTGTGTGTGTGTGTGTGTGTGTGTGTGTGTGTGTGTGTGTGTGTGTGTGTGTGTGTGTGTGTGTGTGTGTGTGTGTGTGTGTGTGTGTGTGTGTAACACCGTACCACCCATACCATTTCTCTCTAATCATATTCCAGGCTGATTTGACTGGGTTTCAAGCTGCGATAAAAGAAAAATGACGCTGTATCGTGAGCGGTCGAGACACTGAGGAATTATGAACACCTTTTCACCGGCCGCATAATCAACCCCGGCTCCCCCCAGATTCACTCAATCTCTCACTGGCCCACTTTCACTAGAATAACACAAGTTAGAGCAGGCCTAAAGCAGAGACAACTTATAGCACACAGTAACTAAGAGCACAGTAACTTAGTTTGCTCTAACTTGAAACACACCTCTACACCTCTCTCCTCTCCTCTCCTCCTATTTCCTGTCCTCTCCTCCTCTCTCATCTGCTCTCTTCTCCTCAGCCAATAAAAGTGTGTAATAACACTTGTGCTATATAACTTCATTTAATGGTGTACTGTTGCAGGTGTGTTTCAAGTTAGAGCAAACTAAGTTACTGTGCTCTTAGTTACTGTGCTCTTAGTTACTGTGCTATCAGTTAGGACGAATTTGGGAAACCCTGTATTAAGGGAATATTCAGAGATGTATTCTGCCTCACACACACACACCTTTCCGGAGCGACGGGAAATCAAGTTGCCAGGGAGTTTGAGTGGAAATAATTTGGTAGAGAGCGAGGGAAGGAAACAGGGGAGAAAGTAGGAGAGAAAAGAGGTGACCTTTACTGTCTCCAGTCCTGCCGCTTCTGCGCCCAAATCCTCTCAGGACGAGAGCGGAAGGAATGAGCACCCTCTCTCTTTCTCTCCTCTAGCTCTCCGTTCTGTCTCCTCCAGACCTCCAGTCTGATTGCATGTCCCTGAGACCTTTACGGGGCTTCAACAAAGGCATACTGTGACCAGGGTTTTTATAGCCAACTCAGAGAGACATGTCCCCTTCACCTCACACTGACTGGGGTCGTCAGGTCTGTCAATCAAAACCCAACCCCCTACCTAAACCAACCACAACCCTCCCACACACAGAAACATACTCCAGCCTGCATAGTTTTAATTGGGAAGAGAAGGAGAAAGAGGGAGGGAGAAAAGTAGGAAAGGAGGGAAGGATGGACGTGCACTACTCTAAGCCCTGTCTGCCTTTGATGAACAGAATGTAGCATTAGAGGTGTGGAGAGACGGCCCCTCTCGTCTAAACCCCTCCGTCATTCCTCAAACACACACACACACACTCACATTCACACAGACTCGCAGGGAGAGACGCTTGCCTTTGAAGTCGGCACGGCAGAGCGTTCAAAGCCAGGAGGAAGGAGGAAGGCAAAACGGGAAAAAATAGGACACTTGAAGGTGACTTAGATTTCAGCATCATTTATCCCCCAACACACACACTCTCGCAAGTTAGCACACGCTTTTAGAACTACTCCCCGACCGACCAACGCCACACACACACGCACAAATAAACACACACGCGCGCACACACACACACCTGCCACAACTTTCAAAGGACTGTGCAGCATTTAGAACTGTGGGTGTTCTAAACTTTATTCCAGTCTTATAGTGTCATTTCAGTCTCTGTGTCTCCACACCCAGCAGCACTCTAAGTCTGTGACTTCCTCTTATAAAGCAGCTTGTAGCCAGCTCCTACACACTCGTATCTATATCTCACACACAGAAGTATGGAGAAAGTGTATTACAATTACAATAGTCCTTTATGTACAACCAGACTCCCCATCCTACCGGTTCCCCCAGCTCTATGTCTCTGTGCCAACTTCAGTGCACGCCAAAGAGAGTTCCTGTATGCTGTCTAATGAAGTGTATACTTAGGGAATAACTGCGTCCTATACCCTGGCTTATGTATATGCATGCTTGTATATAGGTGCTGTACATAAAGGACTGTTGTAATACACATTCTCCATACTTCTGTGTGTGAGATATAGATACGAGTGTGTAGGAGCTGGCTACAAGCTGCTTTATAAGAGGAAGTCACAGACTCAGAGTGCTGCTGGGTGTGGAGACACAGAGACTAAAATGACACTATGACACTGGAATAAAGTTGAACTCTCTGAGGGGAGAGGCTTGGCTAAACTCCTCTGTTTGAAAGTTATAAAGTTACATCACTGGACAGTACATTGGAAAGGCAGACCACCCACAATGCCGAGCATCACCAGACAGGGTGAGACTAGGGACGTGCCCAGGTTGTTGTGAAAGCTTAGAGACTCCTTCGCCCACCTATCCCATAAAACTGCAATTGGAGACCTAACAAAACCGTAAACATCAATCACATCATAGAGACAGAATTATGTTATGACAGATATCCTCTCTAACCTAAAACAAATGAGATCATCAGAGAAGACAACATCCCCCTGTCATTAAAGACGTCTTCATGACATCTAAACTAACAAGGGCCGGAGGGAGAAGAAGAAAAGAGAAGGAAAAAAAAGAAAAAAACTTGAGAAGAAACGAATCATAACCTGTGTAACTCAATTCCAAATGATCTGAGCTCATCCAAGGCACTGCATTCCTCCTCCTCCTCATTGCTCCCTCTCCCCCTCTCCCCCTCTCTCTGTCTCTCTGTCACTCTCTCTCTCTCCTCTCACCCAGACGCCTTGGCAATTTTTCCAGCCAACAAATAAGCCATTATGTGGCAATAATGTGTGTTGTAATGGATATGCTGCCTTAGAGGAGCAGTCTGGGTGCCATTAGCCCAGCGCTGCCTCCCGTCGCTCCGCTTGCTGCCTTCAGTACCTGCTCTGCTCTCTCTCTCCGCTCTCTCTCTCCGCTCTCTCTCTCCGCTCTCTCTCTCCACTATCACAGCCTGCTTAGAAATGACCTCTCGCTCACTGTTTCTACTAACACCACACATTTACATATCCTAATAACACAGGATCTCTAAAACCATTTGTTTCTTCTGCTTCTTCTGTCAAACAGTGGGATGGGTGGAAGGGATGGGGGGACAGAGTCTTTGAAGAAAGATGATGTTGGATAGAGACATAGACATTCGTCAGTCATCTGTAACTCTGAACAGCGTTTGGTTCCGCTCAAAGTTTCTTCCTTCCACAATAAAAGCTCAAACAAAAAGGCCTATACGGAGGCCTGTGCTACTCAGGTTCAGGTCTTACTGCTGGACAAATTTACCAGCCAAACAAATCAAATTTTATATATCACATGTACCGAATACAACAGGTGTAGACCTTACCGTGAAATGCTTAGTTACAAGTCCTTAACCAACAATGCAGTTTAAGAATTACAGTTAAGAAAATAAATACTAAATAAACTAAAGTTTAAAAAAAACACAATAAAATAACAATAATGAGGCTATATACAGCGGGTACCAGTATAGAGTCAATGTGCGGGGGTACAGGTTAGTGGAGGTAATTTGTACATGTAGGTAGGGTTAAAGTGACTATGCATAGACAATAAACAGAGAGCAGCAGCAGTGCAAAAACAAAGGGGGGGGGGGGGGCAATGTAAATAGTTTGGGTGGCCAATTTATTAATTGTTCAGCAGTCTTATGGCTTGGGGGTAGAAGCTGTTAAGGAGACTTTTGGTCCTAGACTTGGCGCTCCGGGTACCGCTTGCCGTGCGGTAGCAGAGAGAACGTGACAGTCTGTAATACCTACATGTTTCAATAATCAGAGAAAGGAAAATAATGTGGATATCAATAAGAGGTAGTAGGATAGTAGGGAGAAATCTAAGAACAAGAGAAAGAGAGTGGTTTTAATTAAGTGAATAGCACAATAAAACAAAACTAGGGAGCAAAGAATAAATACCAATATCCCAGGAAAGTAGGGAGAGGTTTGGGAATAATAATTATTCATATGTCGACAAATGGCCCCGTTTCTCTCCATACTATGAAGCTAGAGGATTTTAATAAAACCATGGAGTAGATTAAAGAAGCGCACGGAAATTCTACCAATTCGGTTCGAATATGGAAAGAATTGAGCAAACTGGATAATATTGGGCAACATTTCCCTGCTAATGGAGAATTCAAATCAAATAAAGAATTCAGGGAGGCAATTATGACTTGGCACAATCACATAAAACAAGAATCAAAAGTTCAATATAGCAGCGTATTGAAGTTAGCGTTCTATCAGCATAATCACACTAAACCGCACTATTTGAGTATGGATAGTGTAAAATGGGGTACTTGGTAAAGTTGCTCAGTCTATTTTGTTCGGATTTCAAAGCACTAGGATGGATGTACCAGAGTGCAGAATAACTGATGAATTTACGAATGCTCAAAGCCGGGTTGAATATGGCCGGTGTCAGTAAACGTCAGAGAAATAACGTAATTTGATTTATTGCCAGCAGCACAGTTAGTCACCAACATTTCTACAAACAAGTAAAGAGCCTAACAAGCTCTGCGAGGTGAGTAGAATGGAGAGTCTGGAAGTAGCTTTAGTTTATGTCTGGAAGTAGCTTTAGTTTATGTCTGGAAGTAGCTTTAGTTTATGTCTGGAAGTAGCTTTAGTTTATGTCTGGAAGTAGCTTTAGTTTATGTCTGGAAGTAGCTTTAGTTTATGTCTGGAAGTAGCTTTAGTTTATGTCTGGAAGTAGCTTTAGTTTATGTCTGGAAGTAGCTTTAGTTTATGTCTGGAAGTAGCAATAGCTAAATTAGCTAGCCAACTTTAGCCAGTTAGCTTGGGTGCTTGACTGCCTTGTGGCAAGAAAGGTATTATACATTATGAATCAGAGCGCTTGGATCAACCCTGCACCTTAAGCATATTTTGGGGGTTCAATAATCCTTGTGAGAATCAAGGACAGTGGATATTAGGTAACAATATTAAAATGGGCAGTATATATGGGCAAGAGCACGAATGATGTTTAAAAATAGTCAACCTTTGTATCACACCGCATTCAAACAATCTCTAAAGGGTGTCGATTTGGGGGTTCTGTGTTACAATATGTTACAATATGTACGGTAGTGTATTTGTTATTGGCGTAAAAAGACGAAGAAACTCATATGCCAAACATGGCCACATTAGTAAACTATGTGGTAGAGCAGGGTCACATGGAATTATAGCTATGGTAAAGTACAAGCGGCGAAACAAGAGAACATATTTGGGGGTTTTGAGAACCATGTGACTCAAGAAGACCCCAGTAGTTTTGAACTTGTGAGATTTTATTTAGTTTTATTCCAAAAAAGGTTTATTGAATTGACAAAAGGGAGGAAGAGATAAGAGTAATTAAAGTGGCCTCCCTGTGAAAAGTAGATTTGTGGTTGAAGCAGTGGTTAGTGATAAAACATATAGTCATATTGATAAGGAGGGTTGATGTAAACGTAATGAGCGTTGACAGTATGTGAATGGTAATATGTTATTAGTGTCTTTATATAGCACTCTAATGATGTGATATTTTAGTCATTTGAAAAGCTGAGGTTTCAATACAATGTTAAAGGATGAGTAGAGGGATTGAGCCTTGAGATTATAAAAAAGATTAGCTGTGATTGAAAGCAAGCAGGTAGTGGGATATTTGAAGTAGAGGTATGAGATTTTTTTTGTTGACAGTTTCTGATTATTGTTGCTTGGCTTTATAGTTAGGTAACACCAGTGAATTTGAGCAGGAAGTTAATGTATTCTAAAATTCTAATCTGTTTCTATTACGTGGAACAGTGTCCATTAATACAAATAGAATTAAATAAGCATTGACTACTAAGCTGATAAGACAGCTCAAACTTTTTGAAGGTCCTACATTTGTTAAACAACAGTTTTGTATTTGACTAAATTAATGCAACAGGTTAAACTGATAGGACTACTGGAAAGGGGCTCTGGGATTGTTTATTTTAGATGGGGTCGATTCCACTTAATGGAACACTGTATTATCTGAAATGTCTTGAATAGGATTCTTGCTTCCAGGACTAATGGAAGTCCAATACAGTATGTTAATTAAGGGAGACATAGAAGATCATGTCTCAAACAACTTTTTATAAGATGCCTGGGATCAAATATCACTGATTCATTAAGCTGGG
Organism: Salmo trutta; assembly: GCF_901001165.1. Classification (NCBI taxonomy): domain Eukaryota; kingdom Metazoa; phylum Chordata; class Actinopteri; order Salmoniformes; family Salmonidae; genus Salmo; species Salmo trutta. The sequence goes on along the minus strand of NW_021822862.1, from coordinate 28,796 downwards.
AAATTTACTAGATTTGCAACAGGAAAAAGTATTACATTTAGAAAGATTACCAGGAACAATCTAAGGTGAAACAGCTATTACATATGTTGATTGGACATTGGTCTATTAACGATACCAGGATAATTGTACATAGTTATGGAAGAGAGAGACCAATCATATAATACCATATGGGAGTGATTTGTGTCTAAGTGTAGTACATGCTAAATAAAGAATGGGGTGGATTAAAACAAACATTTAATGATTGGAATAAGGACAGTGGATTTACCATTATCATGTGTGGTTTATAAATAATACTTTGGGATTGCTGATTAAAATGTAGCATAGTGAATACTAACGAAATGTACACTTTCTTTTCCAGAAGAGGGGTTTTCATTATCTCTCTTTGAAATGTTTTCTGAGGCTATGGTCTTGGGAGAGCAGTTAGTGAAATTCAGCAGTTTTATAGGTATAAAGATGTCCAGATTCGGTGATAAATAGAAATTAACAAATTAAATAAGGCCTGGCCATTTTTGTTTGTTTTTGCCATATGGTTTACCACACACACACACACACACACCAGCACACAATTTACCGGTTATGAATATTGAATATGCATTAGTGGTGTTGATACTGTGGGATTTATTTTGGATGGGTTTTTTTCAATTCAGTTTTAAATTGGGTATACGAAGGATGGAAATGTTTTGAAAGGTATTTAAATAGTTTCGGAAGGTCAGGGAAAGAAAAAGGAGAGGAAATATTTTAATGGTGTCGAAGGCCCTGTATCCTGAATTTCTAGTGAGGCCTGATCAATTTCACTAGAAATAACAGGAAGAGGTGGGATTTAATTATAAAATGAATGAGAAACACCAGTCTCTATTCAAATTGTACCATTACTGTTGTAATTCTAAATTGATTACTTATTCAAATTGGTTTATTTTTGATTTAACATGTTGTTTTGAATCATGAGTTCAAAGGGGGAAATTACCAGTTTCCTGGGGTCCTGGTCTTTGGGTAAATCTACAAATGTACTTTGTTCAGTCTGCATATAAAAGGAAATATATATGTTAAGAAGGGATGACAGTTACTCCAAATGAATTGTGATATGTAAATTGCTGATTACATTTTTTGGTTTGTTTTTGTTTCGATACAAATTTCAACAGATTGGAATTGATGGAGTGTGGGATTTCTGCGAGGGATTGGGGTGATAACTTTCTGATCTTGTAACTCTTCCGAAAGATCACCATTAAAATTAGATAGTATGAACTAATTTTGAAAAGGGTTTTAGTAGTAACAGTATGTTGTTATCTTCTTATGGCTTGAGGGCGCTATTTTCACGTCCGGATGAAAAGTGTGCCCAAAGTATACTGCTTGCTACTCAGGCTCAGAAGCTAGGATATGCATATAATTGGTGGATTTGGATAGGAAACACTCTAAGGTTTATAAAACGGTTTGAATGATGTCTGTGAGTATAACAGAACTTATTTGGCAGGCGAAACCCCGAGGGCAAACCATCAAGAATTTTTATTTTTTAGGTCACTCTTTTCAATGGGTTTTCATTGAGAATCCATAATTCTAAGGCAGTTGCTTGCAGTTCCTATCGCTTCCACTGGATGTCAACAGTCTTTAGAAATTGGTTGATGTTTTTCCTTTGTGTAATGAAGAAGTATTCCTGTTCAGAATGAGGCTCGAGGGAAGTGTACTGTTTGATAGAGGCGCGTGACCTGAAAAGCACTCTCCACTTTGTTTTCCTCCAGTATTGAACACAGTTTATCCCATCTTAAATTTGATCGATTATTTACGTTAAAAAATAACTAAAGTTGTATTAGGAAAGTTGTTTGAAATGTTTGGACAAAGATTACAGGTAACTTGAGATATTTTGTAGTCATGTTGCGCGAGTTGGAACCGGTGTTTTTCTGGATCAAACGCGCCAAATAAATTGACATTTTGGATATATAACAATGGAATTAATCGAACAAAAGGACCATTTGTGATGTTTATGGGACATATTGGAGTGCCAACAGAAGAAGCTCGTCAAAGGTAAGGCATGAATTATATCGTTATTTCTGAGTTTTGTGTTGCGCCTGGCGGGATGAAATATGATTGTCTGTGTTGTTTGATGGGGTGCTGTCCTCACATAATAGCATTGTTTGCTTTCGCCATAAAGCCTTTTTGAAATCTGACACTGTGGCTAGATTCACAAGAAGTTCAGCTTTAATTTGGTGTATTGCACTTGTGAATGTATGAAAGTTAAATATTTGTAATAATTCTTTTTGAATTTGGCGCTCTGCCATTTCACCCGGATGTTGTCAAATCGATTCAGTTAACGGGGTTTGAGCCATAAGAAGTTATGCTTTTTAATATTTATCATAGAGATAATGTTATTAAGAAAAGGTTAATGTAATAATTTGTCATATAGTCAATGCTTGTCTGGATTTCCTGAAACAGAAATTAATTGAACTAAACTGTTGTTCTGATCTGTGCTTTTTTGAGGTTATCATGGAAGGTGACGTCAGATCGTGTCTCAATGCATGGTAGGAATAATTTGACCACAAACAGTGTGTGTGAACCTCAAAACCCTCCTTAACCAGCTGAAGAAAGAGCGAAAAAGGCGTTCAATGCGACAGTGACTTTTAACACTTCTATCTAAGTCTGAGCCATAAATTGGGGCAGGAGTGCTGAGAGCGCGTGTGGAGTGAGCGTGAAGAGGGAGAACGGCTCAGGTGAGAAACTCGTGTACATGGGAGAAACAAATGTGTCTATTTGGAAATAAAAATGTGGACATTATAAAGGGCCATGAAATGGGACAGCCAAGAGTTACATGCGCCATTGGGAAGATGAACTGTAAACGATATCTGAAAAAAACACGCTAGAATGATAAGTGCTTGGAGAAGGACGGGAGGGGGGGGCGGGGGGGGTCTACACACTGCGAACAATTTAGACTAGGGATGCATTGTGATACTAATCTTTCATTACCAGGCCACTTGCGGCAGGAAAACAAGGACAAAGGGGGGCTGTAATGAGAAGAGTTATTAACAGCAATAAAAGGTTTAAAAATGTACATTCTTACCGGGATGATGTGTGTTAAGTTAAGAAGACGGAATTCGAGTCATAGCCTCAAAGTAAGCACTAAGGACTGTCATTCTGAAATTGGGTTGGATAATTTATAAAATGTTGTAGTTATGATTCGGATACAGCGAGAGAGAGTTGCTTTCGAATGGTGAGGGGTGAGGGCACTGCTCAAATTTATTAGGCCGAGGGAGGCTCCAGAAACCTTATTCCTAAGTGTCCTCCGACAGGGAGGTTGTTAGCGAACTCACTGGATGATAGCTTGGGTTAACCATGAAGTTTGTCTTCTCTTTTGTTTTACCATGTAATCAGAAATATATTGTTAGTCGCATCCATGGGTGGTGTGAAGTTATTAAACATGTATTTATTTTTCTCTTTCCTTTTCAAGTCAATATGTTTTTAGGTTTTGTGGAACATAAGAATGATCATTGTTCCAGAGGAGGGACTGATGTATATTGACTAATTGATTTGAGAATGTTTTAGTATGGTTATAACTGTAGAAATGCATTAGGAGTAAATCACATGGCAGTCGCTGTAGGGACAGTCATTGAAGGAGGCTGTAGTCACGGGCCATGTTAGTTGTAGCAGGGGTTACTTTAGTGGCATTGTTGGGATATCAGTTTATGAGGACTTCTGCCACATGGCTTTGTAACTGGGAGGCCGATGGGAGTACAGGGGGGCCTGTTATTTAAATATCACAAATTAGTGATCTTGCCATAGGAGGAGAGTCTGTTGTCAGGAAATGACCCATGTGTATATCCTCAGGTGAAAGCAGAGATAACCAAGGGCACGGGCTGAATTCTGGAGATTGAGTGTACATCAAGATTCACCAGGCGGGGGGTGTTGGGACAGCTGGTCCACACACAGTACTCCTTACAGCACCTACAGCGGTAAAGATCGTCATGTCTCTCCTCAGTGGGTGCATAGTTATCACGAGAAGTAAGGTCCAGCTGCATAATGGGTGAGCTTGAAGACACCATGACAGAGGAAGCAAAGCTAAAGAGAGAAAGAGACTACATTCCACTGTAGACATATATGCAGATGAGTTGGGTCTAGGAGCTAATTTAAACATCATAGTTGGGGTGGGCTAGCTGCTTTATTGGTTAATACATCATATGGAAGAGGATAGATGTTGGGGTAACTGTACTCTAAACAACATTTTGGAGGCATCAATGTGAGAGCATATACAGTGCTGAGTTACCTCAAGAGGATGTAGCATTGATTTGCTTCACTTTGTCATTCATACTGGGGGGGCAGGACCAAACATATCGCCTGAAGATCCACAGAGTCCAGGGATGGGGAGGAGTGACATGCCTGTTGCTCCTGATAACATACCTACTCTGGCAGATACCCCTGACAGAGGCGCTGTCCAAGGGGACGGAGACACAACAACAGGAGAATGGGAAGGAGACTTCCCTACCATCGACTTCTCTGCCTTCACATGGACTTCCTAACAGACAGTGGAAACCAGGACAGATGAAGAACGGTAGAATGGCCTTGACAGCAACAGCGGCAAACCTAGAAGAAATTGTGAAATCACTGCCCACTAGCACTAGTACACCAACTAAGACAATGGCAAAACCACAAAAAAGTGGGTTGCTGCAGAAAATCTGGACATCTGTTACCAACTGGGGTAGCCACAATGAAGAAACTACCCCAGAATCAAACATTGACCCAAAATTCAGAAAATAAACAAAAAATGGCTGGTATTAGTGGGCTCAGTGGGCCAGAAAAAACAAAAATAAACATAGAAGGGACAATTGTATACTGTGTAGCAAATCCCCCATGACAGGTATATTAATAGTACCTGAACCTGTGACGTTGGTACTATTGCAAATGGTGCAAACTAGATGATGTGAAATTTGGACATTTTCATCATGCTGACCCAATTTTCTGTGCCATGTGCAAAAAGGGGACTGCCCCTTGTGTTGGGATGGGGGATGTGTTTAAAGTATACACATAGTATAACAGAATATAACCATGTACTCAATGTAACAGTTGCTGAATGATAAATGATGTTAGACCTTCTGACCTTCTAGACCTTCTGTTCGCCTAGACATGTATGTGACATAGGGTTTTCCAGTTACAAGAGTCCATGGACCTTGCCCTTAATTCTTTAACAGTTTTTTTCACTTGCGACTAAACAGTTTTTAGAAGTGTCTGTGAGGGAGGGCCATATGTTTAGGTGTCATATTGAGAACGACGTTATGTTTTTATTGTTTTTCTTATATTTTCCATAACTGAGAACCTCGGGCGAGGTTAAGAAATGCATGCACATGCTTTTACACTATGTTAAAGGACAAATTGGCTTGAGGAGGGATCTTTTACTTCCTTCTAGCTATGTTAGGGGATATATTTGGTCCTGCCTCCCCAGTATGAATGACAAAGTGAAGCAAAGGTTGATAAGGTTTAAGGACGGCAGATTGTCTCCTTAGCAACATAGAAGGTGCTTCCCTTCTCACTTGTACTGGAACAAACGTTAAGGTTTGGAACTTATTAAGCACCAGAGGAGGGATATATTGGAAATGTTCCAGTACATATGTGTCCATTACACATTTCGTAGTAGTCAGCAGAATAAGTGCACTCTATATGTGTGTCTAGGTCATTAGACACCATTAGACATGCACCTGTCTGGGGAGTGGGCATGTCTGGTTATTTTTGTTCCATTGCTATGGCCTAATATTTACTGTTGCTATGGTTACGCCTATTGGGAATTTTCGAGAGCATGTGTGCCCATTATACATCTTGGAGTGGTCAGCAGAATAGGTGCGCTCTGTATGTGTGGCTAGGTCATTAGACACCATTGGACATGCACCTGTCTGGGGAGTGGACATGTCTGTTTATTTTTGTACCATTGCTAAGGATCTAATATTTCTATGCCCTAATATGAAACCAAACTAAAATTAGTGCAAGGCAAAAAGATAATGGTGGCTAAATGCCAGAGGGGATGAATCATTAACATAAAGAGGAGTTACTATGTGTGTGACGTAAGGATGAAATCTGTATAAAAAGTGTATGCCAAGGCTGGAAAGTGAGTTGTTTCATGAACCAGCTCGGCTTATATTACTTTGTAATAAAGTCTAATTGAACTCACAGGCTCCGGTATTTGAGAAATATTATTGACTGAATATTTCCACGACAGCGTCAGAGCCGGTGTAGTAGGACTCAATCTTAGTCCTGTATTGACGCTTTGCCTGTTTGATGGTTCGTCTGAGGGTGTAGCAGGATTTCTTATAAGCATCCAGATTAGTGTCCCGCTCCTTGAAAGCGGCAGCTCTAGCCTTTAGCTCGGTGCGGATATTGCCTGTAATCCATGGCTTCTGGTTGGGATATGTACGTACGGTCACTGTGGGGACGACGTCGTCGATGCACTTATTGATGAAGCCGTTGACTGAGGTGGTGTACTCCTCAATGCCATTGGATGAATCCCGGAACATATTCCAGTCTGCTAGCAAAACAGTCCTGTAGCGTAGCATCCGGGTCAGATTTGCCAAATGGAAGGCGAGGGAGAGCTTTGTATGCGTCTCTGTGTGTGGAGTAAAGGTGGTGTAGAGTTTTTTTCTTCAGGTTGCACATGTGACATGCTGGTAGAAATTAGGTCAAATGGATTTAAGTTTGCCTGCATTAAAGTCCCTGGCCACTAGGAGCGCCGGTTCTGGATGAGCATTTTCTTGTAAATTTATGGCCTTATACAGCTCGTTGAGTACGGTCTTAGTGCCAGCATCGGTTTATGGTGGTAAATAGACGGCTACGAATAATATAGATGAGAACTCTCTTGGTAGATAGTGTGGACTACAGCATATCATGAGGTACACTACCTCAGGCGAGCAATACCTCGAGACTTCTTTAATATTAGACATCGAGCACCAGCTGTTATTGACAAATAGCACAGTTGGTTAGGAGCCCAAAAAACGGCAGCCATCCCCTCTGGCGCTAACGGTTTCATTCTTTTAAGCCAGCACTTTGTGTGAATGGTCTGAGGTGCCAGAGTAATGTGTGTGTGTGTTCAGTTCTGATCCCTGTTTCCTTTCACTGCTGTTCCTCTAATTATTTTCACCAGCCCTCCATATAGGAGCAGAGAGGTACAAACACACAAACACACCACTCCTCATCTGACACACAAATAGGGAGAGGAGGAATCACAGTGAGAGGACAAAATACACACACACATACACGTTTAATATAATAACACACACACAAGCACAACCTGCCTGGTATTTACGGAGTTAACTAGGTTGCTGCTAGAGGTGGGTGGGAGGGCTGAGAAAGCCCTGTATCTTGCTGTCTCTCTTCCCGTCAAGCCCTGCACACCCACTGACACCGCCACACCCTCTCTCGCGCTATGCATTATTAAACAAATATAATGTTAAATAAATATGCTATGGTATAAGTTAACCAGGTCAACCCTTGGTAGTGTAGCATGGCTGGGCCTGCAGATGAAAAGTGATCATGGGGTGCGCTACGTTTGGTTGTCATGGAGACAGATGTGATGATGCAAGGTGAACCAGTAATACAATGCAAATGTGCTTCCTGCTCTGGATGGAATGGAGGAAGACAGAGGGGAGGTGTCAGAGGAGGAGACAAGTTTACCTTATTCTACTGGATTAAGAGCCACAGCCCCAGGGTACAGGAGACAATGAGAATGCACAGGAAATACACACACTAACACTCACACAGTGCAGGGTAAAATACACCGGCATATTAAAACATCCTGAAATACACCCCCTCCCCACACACACACACACACACACACACACACACACACACACACACACACACACACACACACACACACACACACACACACACACACACACACACACACACACACACACGGGGGTATGAAGAAAAAGGGCCCAGCTGTTGAGAGGCTTTATCAATGGCAGATGGGCACAGCCTTCTCAGGACCCATTGCCATTGCAAGAGAGGGCCCTATCTGTGGCCTGGACAAGGCCGGAGCTGGACACAGTGGACACTGCCAGTCTGGACACAAAAACAAATGTAATTACACTGGCATACACTGGCATACGACACACTGGGCAGAGCTGGGCCTGCCACACTACCAAAGCCTGACATCTAACTCTGGACAACTGGAGAGGAGGGAGAGGGAAAGAAAGGGAGAAAAAGAGAGACAGAGAGAGCGAGAGCGCGAGAGAGAGAGGCTGACATAGACAAGAGAGAGCAGAGGAAGCAAAAGGAAGGAATGGAAGGAAATAAAGAGAAAATAAAAGGCTGAAAAAGAACACAGGAAATGGAAGAAAGGAGACAGGATAAGGACAGAGGAGAAAGGAGACAGAATAAGGACAGAGGAGAAAGGAGACAGAATAAGGACAGAGGAGAAAGGAGATAGAATAAGGACAGAGGAGAAAGAGATAGAATAAGGACAGAGGAGAAAGGAGACAGAATAAGGACAGAGGAGAAAGGAGACAGAATAAGGACAGAGGAGAAAGGAGACAGAATAAGGACAGAGGAGAAAGGAGACAGAATAAGGACAGAGGAGAAAGGAGACAGAATAAGGACAGAGGAGAAAGGAGACAGAATAAGGACAGAGGAGAAAGAGATAGAATAAGGACAGAGGAGAAAGAGACAGAATAAGGACAGAGGAGAAAGGAGACAGAATAAGGACAGAGGAGAAAGAGATAGAATAAGGACAGAGGAGAAAGGAGACAGAATAAGGACAGAGGAGAAAGAGACAGAATAAGGACAGAGGAGAAAGAGACAGAATAAGGACAGAGGAGAAAGGAGACAGAAATAAGGACAGAGGAGAAAGAGACAGAATAAGTGACAGAGAAGAAAGGAGACAGAATAAGGACAGAGGAGAAAGAGACAGAATAAGGACAGAGGAGAAAGGAGACAAATAAGGACAGAGGAGAAAGAGACAGAATAAGGACAGAGGAGAAAGGAGACAATAAGGACAGAGGAGAAAGGAGATAGAATAAGGACAGAGGAGAAAGGAGACAGAATAAGGACAGAGGAGAAAGGAGATAGAATAAGGACAGAGGAGAAAGAGACAGAATAAGGACAGAGGAGAAAGAGACAGAATAAGGACAGAGGAGAAAGAGACAGAATAAGGACAGAGGAGAAAGAGACAGAATAAGGACAGAGGAGAAAGGAGACAGAATAAGGACAGAGGAGAAAGAGACAGAATAAGGACAGTAGGAGAAGGAGAACAGAATAAGGACAGAGGAGAAAGGAGCATAAATAAGGCAGCGGAGAGAAAGGAGATAGAAATAAGGACAGAGGGCGGACAGGAGACAGAATAAGGACAGAGGAGAAAGAGACAGAATAAGGACAGAGGAGAAAGGAGACAGAATAAGGACAGAGGAGAAAGAGACAGAATAAGGACAGAGGAGAAAGGAGACAGAATAAGGACAGAGGAGAAAGGAAGTACAGAGAAAGAAAAGAGACACTGAAAGGAAAGACTAGTGAAGAACAGTCCATCAGTCATTCTTCTCTCTCTCTCGCCCTCCCTCTCTCCCTCTCTGTCTCTCTCTTTCTCTCTCTCTCTTTCTCTCTCTCTTCAGACAGAGAGGTGACTGTGATAGAAGTGGTCTGTGAAATACAGGACACAGTAGAGCAAGACAGCGTCTGTCTGGGTATAAACCTGCCAAATCAAATCAAACAAAAATCAAATAAAAATTGCATTTGTCACATGCTTGGTAAACAACAGGTGTAGACTAACAGTGAAATGCTTACATACGAGTCCTTCCCAACAATGCAGAGAGAACAATAGAAAAATAATACCATCACCTGGGAAAGTCACCTGGGAGAGGACGTCTAGCTCGCTAACAACACAACACGCCATTGGTTGTTTGTCCCTGGCCTGTCCCCTGATTGAATAGATGGTCACTTTAATAAAAGACAGACAGCAAGAGCAACAGGTAATAGAACATTTAAAACTGACAGAGGAGTATAGACAATAGAATATCTTGCTGTTAAAGAACAATATTGTGAATCATTTGAAATCCCCAAATACCAAATAAAACTAGATGAACTCTCTGCCTCTGATTAACAGGTGTCATCCATGGTTGAAAGCTATAACACACCACACACCTCTCCTCCCTTCCCCTTCCCTAGCCCCCCTCCCTCTCCTTCCTTCCCCTTCCCTAGCCCCCCTCCCTCTCCTTCCTTCCCCTTCCCTAGCCCCCCCTCCCTCTCCTTCCTTCCCCTTCCCTAGCCCCCCTCCCTCCCTCTCCTTCCTTCCCCTTCCCTAGCCCCCCTCCCTCTCCTCCCTTCCCTTCCCTAGCCCCCTCCCTCCCTCTCCTTCCTTCCCCTTCCCTAGCCCCCCTCCCTCTCCTTCCTTCCCCTTCCCTAGCCCCCCTCCCTCTCCTCCCTTCCCCTTCCCTAGCCCCCCTCCCTCTCCTCCCTTCCCCTTCCCTAGCCCCCCTCCCTCTCCTTCCTTCCCCTTCCCTAGCCCCCCTCCCTCTCCTCCCTTCCCCTTCCCTAGCCCCCCTCCCTCTCCTTCCTTCCCCTTCCCTAGCCCCCCTCCCTCTCCTCCCTTCCCCTTCCCTAGCCCCCCTCCCTCTACTTCCTTCCCTTCCCTAGCCCCCCTCCCTCCCCTCCCTTCCCCTCCCCTGTCCTCCCCCTCTCCTCCCTTCCCCTTCCCTAGCCCCCCTCCCTCTCCTTCCTTCCCCTTCCCTAGCCCCCCTCCCTCCCCTCCCTTCCCCTTCCCTAGCCCCCCTCCCTCTACTTCCTTCCCTTCCCTAGCCCCCCTCCCTCCCCTCCCTTCCCCTCCCCTGTCCTCCCCCTCTCCTCCCTTCCCCTTCCCTAGCCCCCCTCCCTCTCCTTCCTTCCCCTTCCCTAGCCCCCCTCCCTCTCCTTCCTTCCCCTTCCCTAGCCCCCCTCCCTCCCCTCCCTTCCCCTCCCCTGTCCTCCCCCTCTCCTTCCTTCCCCTTCCCTAGCCCCCCTCCCTCTCCTTCCTTCCCCTTCCCTAGCCCCCCTCCCTCCCCTCCCTTCCCCTCCCCCGTCCTCCCCCTGTCCTTCCTTCCCCTTCCCTAGCCCCCCTCCCTCTCCTTCCTTCCCCTTCCCTAGCCCCCCTCCCTCTCCTTCCTTCCCCTTCCCTAGCCCCCCTCCCTCTCCTTCCTTCCCCTTCCCTAGCCCCCCTCCCCCAGTCCTTCCTTCCCCTTCCCTAGCCCCCCTCCCTCTCCTTCCTGCCCCTTCCCTAGCCCCCCTCCCTCTCTTCCCTTCCCCTTCCCTAGCCCCCCTCCCTCTCCTCCCTTCCCCTTCCCTAGCCCCCCTCCCTCTCCTTCCTTCCCCTTCCCTAGCCCCCCTCCCTCTCCTTCTTTCCCCTTCCCTAGCCCCCCTCCCTCTCCTTCCTGCCCCTTCCCTAGCCCCCCTCCCTCTCTTCCCTTCCCCTTCCCTAGCCCCCCTCCCTCTCCTCCCTTCCCCTTCCCTAGCCCCCCTCCCTCTCCTTCCTTCCCCTTCCCTAGCCCCCCTCCCTCTCCTTCCTTCCCCTTCCCTAGCCCCCCTCCCTCTCCTTCCTTCCCCTTCCCTAGCCCCCTCCCTCTACTTCCTTCCCCTTCCCTAGCCCCCCTCCCTCTCCTTCCTTCCCCTTCCCTAGCCCCCCTCCCTCTCCTTCCTTCCCCTTCCCTAGCCCCCCTCCCTCTCCTTCCTTCCCCTTCCCTAGCCCCCCTCCCTCTCCTTCCTTCCCCTTCCCTAGCCCCCCTCCCTCTCCTCCCTAACTCTTTTCTCTCAGAGAGGAAGTGTCCATCAGTGTAACAGTGTGAGCCACGTGTCTTGGTTGTTACATAATGTCCAACGTTGGATTAAAACTATTCAGTCTGTCTGCCTGGAGCTGAACCGCTGCTCTTAGGACCAGGCTTTGTAGTGAAACAAAAACCATGAAACATATCTGAACGGGTCTTCATATAAGACTGCTGCACACTCATACATGCTGTACGCATCCACACGCACAGGAGACATACACACATGCATGCATTGACCCACACACTAAAACACACAGAGACATACACACAGGCTGGTTGACTAGACTCCAGTCCAGCGTCGGGTCTTGTTGGTAATAACACTTGTGTCTATGAAGGCCAGAGCAGCAGAAGCAGCAGCACCTGAATGGATCTAATAACTGTGGCTAGCAGGAGACCAGATTACAGGGCCAATCATGGGCTCTGTACACACCGCCAGGACCTCAGACTTATTGCCTATAAAGCTGCAATATACAGCAGCCAGCAAAACAGTTGTAATCTGGCCCAAATCAAATTGTATCAGCCGGCTGGAATTACGCTGAGACAAGGAGCTCACAGGAGATTTCCATCAGGGTGGAATGGCTCAGCTCAGCAGGCACGGGAAACAATGGAGGGACGAGGTCATACCAGGATGTGTGTGTGTCTGTCTGTGTGTGTGTGTGTGTGTGTGTGTGTGTGTGTGTGTGTGTGTGTGTGTGTGTGTGTGTGTGTGTGTGTGTGTGTGTGTGTGTGTGTGTGTGTGTGTGTGTGTGTGGTGCTGTTGAGACTACACCACATCCAATCTCCACATCAATCAGCACACAGTGTCTGAGAGGGTAATATAGACAGATAGACAGCAGCCATAATAACAGACTCAGACCCATTCCTCCTCCATAGACCCTGTCTGGAGGATATTGGGGTCAGAGGTCAAACTGAGAGGGGAGGAGGGGAGAAGAGGGACCTTATGCTTGGGTGGCTACCCAACAAGAGCTGGTTGGATATGGTCACACTCCAAAGGTCAGGAGAGGCTGTGAAGGAAAAGCTCTGAGTCACACACCCCATGCTGCTGGTGACAGTCCCTGTCCTGTCAGTGTCTGTCGTGGTGACAGCCGATGAGTGTGCTTTAATTGGCCCTTTACAGACATCATTTCAAACATCAAGCACATGGAAACAGACTGAAAGGGGTCAAAAAGCTTCAGAGAAAAGCATTCAGCAGTCCAATAGATACGAGTAGATGCTGGGGACACAGGAGTTGGCTATATTAATAGAAATCTACTGTTGTAAGCCTACTGTGGGTCCATACTGTGGTGGCCGCCCCAGCAGGCCGTGCGGTGCGCGTGTTCTGTGTGCATGCTGTACAGCGGCGGAGGCTGCAGTACAGACAATCATAGTCGGAGGATAACGAAATGCTTCTTAAAATATTTAAACATGCTGTTTTCTAAAGCTTGATACCATATCATGTTGCATTCTAGAAGGGAAGCAGCAGTGAGAATATGCATTAATGCTACTGGTGGTGTGTCTGTGACAGCGAGTGTGTGTGTCTGTGTGTATGTGCTGGGCGGTGGGGTAGAGGGGTGTCTCAGGATTGGATTACACACACACACACCTTTTCTTGGTTGACATGTTACAGTTATCAGGTGTGATACAGAATCAATTCCTGTACAGAGAGCATTGTAGAAAACTGTTGAGAAAGTGGCACAGAGCAGTACTGTAACGTTGCTGTGAAGTAAACTGTGTGAGAAACATCAAGCAGCCCAAAACATCTGGGTGCTTGCAGCACACCTTCATGTTCCCCTCAACAACCCAGTATCCAGTGTGTGGTCTGAGAAATAAAATAGCTCCAATAATTTTGTCTAGTGAACTGTAGCTAAACCCCCATAATGCACTGCCTGGTGATTGACAGAGGAGCCACAGCTGCACAGCCACTGGTGGACCACTGCGGGGCAGACTCTCTGTATGGGAAGGGGCTAGAGAAAATCCCCCCTATACCCCCACCGTACCCCCATCACAGACCACCTCGGCTCCAAGTCTGGACAGCCAGGGTCATAGGCCTAAAGGCTAGAAGCTCTAGTGCACTAAGAGTCATCACATTTCAATTAAAGAAAGAGAGAGAGAGAGAGAGAGAGAGAGAGAGAGAGAGAGAGAGAGAGAGAGAGAGAGAGAGAGAGAGAGGGTCCAACTTGTGTAACCCACAGGTACAAGGAAATGGAACCTCACCAGCCACCTCTAAGAGCATCTCTCCCTTCACCCAGCTCTCTCTTCTTCCTCACTGTCCCTCTTACTCTTTCTCTACCCCTTCCTCTCTCTCTCTCTCCTCTCTCCATTGCCCCAGACCATGAGAAGTGATTTGCAGCAGAAATCCGTTGCTAATTCCCGCTCAGTGTTCATGAAAAATGTAGAATGCTGAGACTTTGGGGAAATGGAGATTGGCGCCGGGCCCTTCACAAGCTTTGCATTAATGGGACATTATTTTCACCCCCCAGACCCTCTCCTTTTCCCCTCCCCCCCCTCCATCTCTACCACATCACTCGCTTTCTCCCTCTCTCTGTCACATGCTCTTATGATTAATTACAGGCAAAGAACATAAAAATTTAACCGAAACAAATTTGGTGGAGCTTTTCCACTTTTATTTCCTTCTCTCTCTTTTTCTCTCTTAATAAGGGGCTTTCTCTCTCAATTGGGGGCCTTTAATACTAGGACTTTGCCCAACCTCTGGCCCACCACCACAGCCCTCACCATTTCTCCAGCCACCTGCCCCTTTGCATCACCAGCCCAACAAAAGACATTAACATTCCGTTAGTCAGTGGAATATTAGGAGCTCAAACAATCCACTCAGCTTTTGAGATGAGGATACTGGAAACTGATTATGACTCTGTGTGTTAGTCTGAGGGTGTGTGTGTGTGTGTGTGTGTGTGTGTGTGTGTGTGTGTGTGTGTGTGTGTGTGTGTGTGTGTGTGTGTGTGTGTGTGTGTGTGTGTGTGTGTGTGTGTGTGTGTGTGTGTGTGTGTGTGTGTGTGTGTGTGATTACACATACCACCAGTCACACATGTTCCAAACCAATAAAACAACATAACTAAGATTTGTATCTTCAAAATGACATTCAGACGTCGGATCCAGAGCTAAATAGATGTAATGGAGAATGTCAGGCAGGAAGCGCCCGCGCGGGGGAAGACAAATGTTGTCAACCACTAATAACCCAACAAGTAACACTAGGCGCTTATGAGATGGTAATAATATCACAATAATACGATCAGGACAATTCACTGCCTGCCTCATGCATATCCTTCCTCCTGAGGACGCCACTAGTCCCCAATCCACGTCCCTGTCACTATAGCAACGCTAACAAGTGCGCCCAACTTCAAAAACATATGTTATTTCAGACTTCCAACAGCCAGAGGGAGTGGTGAGAATATTCCGGTGCGGGCGCGAGCTGGCAGGCAGCTGATGATGAATTATAAAAATATCCAGGAAGGTTACGATGTGGATCGAACCACTCCTGGGGGGAGAATGGAGGAGAGGTGGATCGAACCACTCTGCTAGCTTTCCTGGTGGGAGGTGGACCGAACCACTCCACTCACTCTACTGGGGGAGAACAGAGAAGAGGAGAGGAAGAGAGGGAGAATGGTGTGTTCTTTCCCCTCTACTCACTATCTTCTCTCGTCTGCCTCTCTCATGTCTCTCTTCCTCTCTCTCTCCACTATCTCTCTCTTTCTTTGCCTATCTTTTTCTCTTCTCTCCATCCCTTTTTCTCTCTCTCTCCCTCTTTCTCCTGTACTGTGTGTTCAGTGACAGCTATATACACTGAATATTGTATTTCCATGACTGACCAGGTGAATCCAGGTGAAAGCTATGATCCCTTATTGATGTCACATATTAAATCTACTTTAACTAGTGTAGATAAAGGGGAGGAGACAGGTTAAAGAAGGATGTTTTAGCCTTGAGACATTTGAGACATGGATTGTGTATGTGTGCCAGTCAGAGTTTGAATGGGCAAGACAAAATATTTAAGTGCATTTGAACGAGATACGGTAGTAGGTGCCAGGCGCACCAGTTTGAGTGTGTCACGAACTGCAACGCTGCTGGGTTTTTCACACTTAACAGTTTCTTGTGTGTATCAAGAATGGTCCACCACCCAAAAGACATCCAGCCAACTTTTATTTAAAACATTTTACCCCAATTTCGTGGTATCCAATTAGTAGTTACAGTCTTGTCTCATCTCTGCAACTCCCGTATGAACTCGGGAGCAGGCCGTGCGTCCTCCGAAACACAACCCAACCAGGTCGAGAGCCGTGTGTCCTCCGTAACACAACCCAACCAGGTCGAGAGCCGTGTGTCCTCCGAAACACAACCCAACCAGGTCGAGAGCCGTACGTCCTCCGAAACACAACCCAACCAGGTCGAGAGCCGCGCGTCCTCCGAAACACAACCCAACCAGGTCGAGAGCCGTGTGTCCTCCGTAACACAACCCAACCAGGTCGAGAGCCGTGCGTCCTCCGAAACACAACCCAACCAGGTCGAGAGCCGCGCGTCCTCCGAAACACAACCCAACCAGGTCGAGAGCCGCGTGTCCTCCGAAACACAACCCAACCAGGTCGAGAGCCGTGTGTCCTCCGAAACACAACCCAAACAGGTCGAGAGCCGTGCGTCCTCCGAAACACAACCCAACCAGGTCGAGAGCCGCGCGTCCTCCGAAACACAACCCAACCAGGTCGAGAGCCGCGTGTCCTCCGAAACACAACCCAACCAGGTCGAGAGCCGCGCGTCCTCCGAAACACAACCCAACCAGGTCAAGAGCCGCGCGTCCTCCGAAACACAACCCAACCAGGTCGAGAGCCGCGCGTCCTACGAAACACAACCCAACCAGGTCGAGAGCCGCGTGTCCTCCGAAACACAACCCAACCAGGTCGAGAGCCGCGCGTCCTCCGAAACACAACCCAACCAGGTCGAGAGCCGTGCGTCCTCCGAAACACAACCCAACCAGGCCGAGAGCTGTGCGTCCTCCGAAACACAACCCAACCAGGTCGAGAGCCGCGCGTCCTCCGAAACACAACCCAACCAAGCCGCACTGCTTCTTGACAAAATCCCCACTTAACCTGGAAGCCAGCCGCACCAATGTGTCATAGGAAACACCATACAACTGGCATCCGTGGCAGTGTGCACTGCGCCCGGCCCGCCACAGGAGTCGCTAGTGTGCGATGGGACAAGGACATCCCTGCCGGCCAAACCCCTAACTCGGACGACGTTGGGCCAATTGTGTGCCGCCCCATGGCTCTCCCGGTCGCGTCAGAGCCTGGACTCGAACCCAGAATCTCTAGGGGCACAGCTACTTACACCACTGCGCCACTTGGGAGGCCAACATCCAGACAACTTGAAGCTAACATGGGCCAGCATCCTTGTGGAACACTTTCAACACCTTGTAGAGTCCATGCCCCAACGAGGGCAACTCAATGTTAGGAAGGTGTTCAGTGTATATAGTAGCTATATTTACTGTTCCAGGCAGCAGTATAGTATCTATAATCAGACCAGAGAGGTTTGGACATAGCCTGCTATTCCCTGCTTAAGGACCCAGGAGAGAGGAGTGAGGAGAGGGGAGAGAGGAGAGAGGAGAGAGGAGAGAGGAGAGGGGAGAGAGGAGAGAGGAGAGGGGAGAGGGGAGAGGTGAGAGAAGAGAGAAGAGAGAGGAGAGAGGAGAGGGGAGAGGGGAGAGGGGAAAGGGGAGAGGGGAGAGAAGAGAGAGGAGAGAGGAGAGGGGAGAGGGGAGAGGGGAAAGGGGAGAGGGGAGAGAGGAGAGGTGAGAAGAGAGGGGAGAGAGGAGAGAGGAGAGGGGAGAGGGGAGAGGGAGAGGGGAGAGGGGAGAGGGGAGAGGGGAGAGAGGAGAGAGGGGAGAGGTGAGAGAAGAGAGAGAGAGAGGACTAGGGGAGAGGGGAGAGGGGGAGGGAGGGGGAGAGGGGAGAGGGGAGAGAGGAGAGGTGAGAGAGGAGAGAAGAGAGGGGAGAGAGGAGAGAGGAGAGGGGAGAGGTGAGAGAAGAGAGAGGAGAGAGGAGAGGAGAGAGGGGAGAGGTGAGAGAAGAGAGAGGAGAGGTGAGAGAGGAGAGAAGAGAGAGGAGAGGGGAGATAGTAGAGAGGAGAGGGGAGAGAGAAGAGGGGAGAGAGTAGAGGGGAGAGAGTAGAGAGGAGAGGAGAGGGGAGAGAGGAGAGGGGAGAGAGTAGAGGGGAGAGAGTAGAGAGTAGAGAGGAGAGGGGAGATAGTAGAGAGGAGAGGGGAGAGAGGAGAGGGGAGAGAGGAGAGGGGAGGGAGAGAGGAGAGGGGAGAGAGTAGAGAGTAGAGAGGAGAGGGGAGATAGTAGAGAGGAGAGGGAGAGGAGTAGAGGGAGGAGGAGAGAGTAGAGGGGAGAGAGTAGAGGGGAGAGAGTAGAGAGTAGAGAGGAGAGGGGAGATAGTAGAGAGGAGAGGGGAGAGAGTAGAGGGGAGAGAGTAGAGAGGAGAGGAGAGGGGAGAGAGTAGAGGGGAGAGAGTAGAGGGGAGAGAGTAGAGAGTAGAGAGGAGAGGGGAGATAGTAGAGAGGAGAGAGTAGAGGGGAGAGAGTAGAGAGTAGAGAGGAGAGGGGAGATAGTAGAGAGGAGAGGGGAGAGAGGAGAGAGGAGAGGGGAGATAGTAGAGAGGAGAGAGTAGAGGGGAGAGAGTAGAGAGTAGAGAGGAGAGGGGAGATAGTAGAGAGGAGAGGGGAGAGAGGAGAGGGGAGAGAGTAGAGGGGAGAGAGTAGAGAGTAGAGAGGAGAGGGGAGAGGATAGTAGAGAGGAGAGGGGAGAGAGGAGAGAGGAGAGGGGAGATAGTAGAGAGGAGAGGGGAGGAGAGGAGAGAGGAGAGGGGAGATAGTAGAGAGGAGAGGGGAAAGAGGAGAGAGTAGAGGGGAGAGAGGAGAGAGGAGAGGGGAGAGAGGAGAGGGGAGAGGGGTGAAGTGTGGGTACTTTTCCCCCTCTGCCTCTCTCTTTATCTCTCTCACTCACATACACACAAAAACGCGCTGGCACATGCACACACACACAAACACACACACACACACACACACACACACACACACACACACACCACACACACACACACACACACACACACACAAACACATAAACTACAAACATAGAAACAAACACACACACAGCTCTCCTCATGTTCCACATCTCTGTGTCCTTCTGATGAAGCTCTGCAGAGGAAGAGCTGATATACAGAAAACAGGCAGGTAACAGTGCATTAATGCACTAACAACACCTTACTAACCTTCACACAGCATCTCAGTACACTCAAAACACCAGTAACCTACACACTACGCCAAACACCAAAACCTCAGTGACTCCACCCCACACCCAGCCATCTCATCTGCGATCCCCAACACAGGCAAAGGCAGTAACTGTGAACATGGCCTGTTATCTGAGTCGTAGGGTCAGTATGACCTGTACTGTAGTGAAGTGAAATACACACACTGCTGCCATACCAGCTTCAAGGGGATTGATGCTTCACTTGTTCTCCTGTTTTCTTGTGTGTGTGTGTGTGTGTGTGTGTGTGTGTGCGTGCATGCGTGCGTGCGTGCGTGCGTGCGTGTGTGTGTGTGTGTGATACTGCATTTTGCATTTTTTAAATCCATCAGACATTGACTGAGTTATAGTACATACAACATTTTACAGGCACTTACAAATAACGAATGGAGTTCAGGGATTTTAGTGGGAATTCAGGTATTCAATTCATTGTAAAATAGCATTTATATATTTCCAAATTGCATTAGGTATGACATTTTTATTTTGTGCTCAAATAAATAAAATGACACGTGCCTCATTTGCATAAATACACCCAGTGTATTTACATATATGAATACATTAAGATAAATGGGTGGAACAGAGCTGCAACCACAAGATACTCTGTCTACTAGAGGTCTTCACAGAACCACCTGTACCCGAATAACCCAGACCCGATCTGGGACCCAGAATTCTAAATGTCACAGGTCCAGGTCGGATCTGATCTGATATGATTGTCACAGGTCTCGGGTAGAGGTCGACCGATTAATCGGAATGGTCGATTAATTAGGGCCGATTTCAAGTTTTCATAATAATCGGTCATCGGCATTTTTGTACACCGATTATGGCCGATTACATTGCACTCCACGAGGAGACTGCGTGACATGTTGACTACCTGTTATACGAGTGCAGCAAGAAGCCAAGGTAAGGTGCTAGCAAGCATTAAACTTATCTTATAAAAAAACTATCAATCTTAACATAATCACTAGTTAACTACATATGGTTGATGACATTACTAGTTTATCTAGCTTGTTCTGCGTTGCATATAATCAATGTGGTGCCTGTTAATTTATCATTGAATCACAGCCTACTTCGCCAAATGGGTGATTTTAACAAGCGCATTCGCGACAAAAGCACTGTCGTTGCAGCTTTCATATGTTCTCAGCAAGGAACTTAAACATTAGCTTTTTTACATGGCACATATTGCACTTTCTTCTCCAACACTTTGTTTTTGCATTATTTAAACCAAATTGAACATGTTTCATTATTTATTTGAGACTAATTGATTTTATTGATGTTATTATATTAAGTTAAAATAAGTGTTCATTCAGTATTGTTGTAATTTGTCATTATTACAAATATATATAGTATAAAATCGGCCGATTAATTGGTATCGGCTTTTTTTTGGTCCCTCCAATAATCGGTATCGGTATTGGCATTGAAAAATCATTATCGGTCGACCCTCTAGTCTCGGGTATGTGTAATTTTAACTAACTTGTCCAGAAGGGCCCTTACAGATCCGAACGCGACTGCTGCCGTAGAGAGAGAGAGAGAGAGAGAGAGAGAAAGAGAGAGGAGAGAGAGAGAGAGAGAGATGTGATCATTTATGCTGCTGATCTTGCTTTTTACAGGAGTGGAGCGTGTCACGTATAGCTTGTTGTTGGCCAATCATAAGCCACCAAAGCGGCAGTAGGCTACAGTCATAGAGCCTTGCTTCATGTGTGGCAAATGTTAGGAGATATCTAACCAATGGAAGATGGAATTCAATAGACGGAATTAGAAGTTAAAGGAGAAGGATAGGCTACAATGATGAAACTGCACAACCGAAAAATTTCCGGACAAACTGTCAGAAACCGTCCCAGGGAAGCTCATCTGCATGCTATTTTCCTCAGCAGGGTCTTGACCTGACTGCAGTTCGACGTCGAAACAGACTTCAGTGGGCAAATGCTCACCTTCAATGTCCACTGGTATGCTGGAGAAGTGTGCTCTTCACAAATCAAAGTTTATGCCAATGTTATGAACAGAGTGCCCCATGGTGGAGGTGGGGTTATGGTATGGGCAGGCATAAGCTACGGACAACGAACACAATTGTATTTTATCAATGGCAATTTAAATGAACAGAGATACTGTGACAACATCCTGAGGCCCATTGTCGTGCCATTCATCTGCCGCCATCACCTCATGTTTCAGCATGATAATGCACTGCCTCATGTCGCAAGGATCTGTACACAATTCCTAGAAGCTGAAAATGTTCTTCCATGGCCTGACGTGGTCGACGTGTATGACAGTGTTCCAGTTCCTGCCAATATCCAGCATTTTTGCACAGCCATTGAAGAGCAGTGGGACAACAATCCACAGGCCACAATCAACAGCCTGATCAACTCTATGTGATGGGGATGTATTGCGCTGCTTGTGGCAAATGGTGGTCACACCAGATACTGACTGGTTTTCTGATCCAAGCCCCTACCTTTTTTTAAAGGTATCTGTGACCAACAGATGCATATCTGTATTCCCAGTCATGTTAAATCCATAGATTAGGGCCTAATGAACTTCCTTAAATTGACTGATTTCGTTATATGAACTGTAATTCAGTCAAATCTTTGAAATTGTTGTGTTTATATTTTTCTTCAGTGTAAATGGAAAGACAATGTATTCCACTGAGACCATTTCAGCCATTACCGGGGTGTGTTTAACAGGTCATTACAAACATTTCCGCGGTCATAATGTTAACGGGAAAAAATGACAGGCACAAGAAAGAGCAGGAAAGAGTCCCAGTAGTAAAATGAAAGCAATCAATCCAGTGAGATTTAAGTGACAAGTGGATTTTGCACACCTCAAACACAGGAAATAGATGGCTGAAAAAGACAGATCCTCTGGCGGGCGGGGCATGCACGTTGTCAATATGGGCCCCACTTTAACATTAAACCCTCTTACACACATACACACGTGTGCACACACACAGACACACACAGACACACACACACACTTTTTCTCACTCTTTCTTTCTCCCCTTTTTTTCTCTCTCTCTTCTTTAAGTCTATTCTCCCGTGATCTGAGTTGGTGTTACAGTCCACTATTCTCCTCCCTACCTCCCCCCCTCCTCCTTACCCCACTGCTTTCCTCTCCCCCATCTCCTCTCTTCCTTTACCCTCTTCTCTCCCTCTCCTCTCTTCCCCCTCTCCTCCTTCTCTCTCCCTCTCCTCTCTTCCCCTCTCCTTTCCACTCCTCCTCCGCTCCTCTCCCCTCTCTCCCTCCCCCCTCTTCCCCCTCCTCTCCACCACTCTCCTTCCTCCCCTCTCCTTTCACTCCTCCTCGCTCCTCTCCCCTCCTCTCCCCCTCTTCCCCTCTCCTCTCCTCTCTGCTCCACTCCTCCTCTCCACCTCTCCTCTCCCCTGGTGTGAGTGGCAGTAGAGAGTGCCATTGGATTTGAGCTGTGTTTGATTAACCAGGTTCATCCCTCTGTTTCCCTTTTCCCTCACTCTGAAAATAAAGTGTGGCGTGCATGTGCGTCGTGTGTGAAAAAATGTAATAAGAAGTAAGCACTATATACAGGTTCAGTTACAATACCATATTTACAATGTGCAGGGCTACTGGAGTGATAGAGGTAGATGTGTATAGGGGTAAGGTGACCAGGCATCAGGATATATGATAAACAGAGTTGCAGCAGGTATATGATGATTTTATGTGAGCTTGTGTGCGTGTGTATAGAGTCAGTATACATGTTTGTGCATGTTATTTGTGTGTGAGAAAATGAAGTGAGTGAGATGAGTGTGTGTGTGTGTGTGTGTGTGTGTGTGTGTGTGGTGTGTGTTGTGTGTGTGTGTGTGTGTGTGTGTGTGTGTGTGTGTGTGTGTGTATATGTTGGAGTGTCAACGTGCGTGAGTGTGTAGAGTCCTGTCAGTGTGCATAGAGACAGTGCAAAAATATAATAAAATACAAGGGTCAACTCAGATTGTTTGTGGATCCATTTTGTCAGCTATTTAGCAGTCTTATGTCTTGGGGATAGAATCCGTTCACGAGCCCTGTTGGTGTCAGACTTGATGCACCGGTACCGCTTGCCTTGCGGAAGCAGAGAGAACAGTCTATGGTTTGGGTGGCTGAAGTCTTTAACGATTTTCCAGGCCTTCCTGTCACACTGCCAGATATAGAGGTCCTGGATGGGAGGGAGCTCAGCCCCAGTGATGTAGCACCATGCGATCGAGTGCAGTACAGTTGCCATACCAAGCAGTGATGCAGCCAGTCAAGATGCTCTCAATGGTGCAGTAGCTGTAGAACTTTTTGAGGATTTGACGGCCAATGCCAAACCTTTTAGGCATCCTGAGGGGGAAGAGGCGCTGTCGCGCCTTCTTCATGACTGAGCGTGTGGGCCATTTTAAGTCCTTAGTGATTTGGACACAGAAGAACTTGAAGCTCTTTACCACTCCAGTGCAGCCCCAACGATGTGGGAAAAGCAGAGGAGAGAGAGGGAAGGAGGGAGAGAGAGCGAGAGAGAGAGAGAGAGGGAAGGAGGGAGAGAGAGCGAGAGAGAGAGAGAGGGGGAAGGAGGGAGAGAGAGAGAACGAGAGAGAGAGAGAGGGAAGGAGGGAGGGAGAGAGAGAGAGAGAGGGAATTGGAGAGCGAGAGGTAATTCTGTTTTTATTATTTTGTTCCATGAAAGTCTGAGACCACCACAGTCGGGGTATCACACCAACATGTATGTGTGGAATGTGGAAGGAGGGAGTTTTGTGTCTGTGTGTGACTAACACTATCTAAGATTTGAACTTCACATTCATGACACCTTGTGATTCAAAGGCATCAGAGCCCACTTCTGCCTCACCTCTCCCTGTCCCCCTTTTCTCTCTCCCACATGGTTACCCCTCCACTCCCAGTCAGAGAACAGAGAAGGCTGACTGCTTCGCTCGCTGTCAGTGGAGGAGAGGAGAGCAGGGCAACATGTACTGACTGGAAACGGCAAGTAGGCAGAGTGTGAAATCCCAGACTAGACTTGAAGAATGGGTTTCACTGGAGCCCAGACTCAAGTGTCAGGTCTGGAAGCGGCTGTCACAAACTGGAGAGAACCAACAACCACTGGTAGTTAATGATATCATTGAGGTATCATTAAGGTAATTCCCATGTTTGAGTCCAACTCCAAAGGGTTCTGCAGTGTGGACGCACCCAGCACAATCAGAACATAACATGCCAGTTCCCCAACCCTCCGTTCCTCCACTAGGGAGATGACAGGAGCTTCAGACCCAACATCAAACAGACAAGAGAAAAATGGTTCTGGCTGCCTCCTGACACACACACACATACACACACACACTGGCAAAGAGGGAACGCCTGGGCGTTCTAGAAACAAAATACACCAACAAACATTAGAATCCAGTCTATATTTTTGAACGGTTGGAAATGATCCAGAATAATCAAGGACCCGAAGCAGCCATGGGATTAAAGCATGTCAAACGAGGAGATGTGATATGCCTGGTAGTTTAGTGGTGATGTGTAGTGGTGACGTGTAGTTGTGACGTGTAGTGGTGATGTGTAGTGGTGATGTGTAGTTGTGAAGTGTAGCGGTGATGTGTAGTGGTGATGTGTAGTTGTGAAGTGTAGCGGTGATGTGTAGTGGTGATGTGTAGTTGTGAAGTGTAGCGGTGATGTGTAGTGGTGATGTGTAGTTGTGAAGTGTAGCGGTGATGTGTAGTGGTGATGTGTAGTTGTGAAGTGTAGCGGTGATGTGTAGTGGGGGCTGAGACTGAGCCACTCTGGAAACACACACTAACACATCAATGCAATCTCTCATTTACAAAAAAAAACTTTCATGATGGAGGTTCAGAGACATCGAGATGACAGGGAGTGTCACGGTTGTGTGGAGAGACGGACCAAGGCGCAGCGTGTTCTGAGTTCCACATAATTTATTACTGAAACTTACCAACAACAAAAAGAAACAAACAACGAACCGTGACGACAGAGGTGCTACATGCACTAACTCAAAACAAGATCCCACAAAACAGTGGGGAAATGGCTGCCTAAATATGATCCCCAATCAGAGACAACGATAAACAGCTGCCTCTGATTGGGAACCATACCAGGCCAACATAGAAATAGAACAACCTAGATTACCCACCCTAGTCACACCCTGACCTAACCAACATAGAGAATAAAAAGGCTCTCTATGGTCAGGGCGTGACAGGGAGGGATGCTGGAAGAGATAGAAATAGAGGCACAATGTTTAGAGAGCAAGGGAAATGGCAGAGAGAGAAAGGGAGAGCGATAGAGACAGAAAGCATTCCCTCCCCCATATGCCCCCCTAGGCACAAACTACGGCAACATAACCAACAAAAACGGGTCACAACTCTTGCAGCTCTGCCGCACGCTGGGTATGTACATAGTCAATGGTAGACTTCGAGGGTTCGAGGGGACTCCTATGGTAGGTACACCTATAGCACATCTATTGGCAGTAGTACTGTAGCCTACTTTATCACTGACCTCAACCCAGAGTCTCTCAGAGCATTTCACAGTCAGTCCACTGACACCCCTATCAGATCACAGCAAAATCACAGTCTACTTGAACAGAGGAATACTCAATAATGAGGCATCAAAGCACAAGGAAAACCTACCAAAAAACTATTAGGCAACAACAAATTCAATCCCTTTTAGACAACTTCTGGACAAATCTTTTCAATGTAATAGTGAGTGTGTACTTGGTGTAAGTGTAAACTTGGCAGTAGAAGACCTGAACAGTATATTTGACCTTTCAGCGTCCCTATCAAATCTAAAACTTTCAAACACAAACTGAAAAGAATTAAGAACAATGACAAATGTTTGATGAAGAATGCAAAACCTAAGAAAGAAATTGAGAAACTTATCCAACCAAAAACATAGAGACCCAGAAAACCTGAGTCTACGCCTTCACTATGGTGAATCACTAAAACAATACAGAAATACACTACGGAAAAAAGAAGGAACAGCACGTCAGAATCAGCTCTATGTAATTGAAGAATCCATAGACTCTAATCACTTCTGGGAAAATTGGAAAACTCTAGACAAACAACAACACGAAGAGTTATCTAAACCACTTCTCTAATCTTTTTGGCCCTATAACAAAGAACAAAGAACAAACAGCAAAAACATATACATGATCAAATATACACTTTAGAATCAACTATTAAAGACTACCAGAACCCACTGGATTCTCCAATTACATTGAATGAACTACAGTGTCACGTCCTGACCAGTAGAGGGGGTAGTTGGGTCAGGACGTGGCAGAAAGGAGTGTGTGTTTGTTATTGTTTCATTGATTTTGGCCGTGTGACTTCCAATCAAGCACAGCTGTAGAGGGTTGTGGTTGATTGGGAGTCACACATAAGGTGCCTACTTTGCCTTGTGGGGTTGTGGGTGGTTGTTTTTTGCACTGCTTTTATAGCCTGCAGAACTGTCACTGGTGTCACCCTTTTGTGTTGTTCCTGTGGATGCTCTACTCCTTTTGTTTTGGTAATAAAAAGATGAGTATTCACATACCTGCTGCGCCTTGGTCTTCTCTCCATGACAACTGTTGTTACATACAGGACAAAATGCAAACGATCCAACCCAAAAACGGCTGTGGTGTTGATGGTATCCTCAATGACAATATAAAATATACAGACAAAAATTCCAATCTGGCTTTACTTAAACTCTTTAACATCATCCTTAGCTCTGGCATCTTCCCCAATATTTGGAAACAAGGACTGATCACCCCAATACACAAAAGTGGAGACAAATTTGACCCCAATAACTACCATGCGATATGTGTCAACAGCAGCCTTGGAAAATCCTCTGCATTATCATTAACAGCAGACTCGTACATTTCCTCAGTGAAAACAATGTTCTGAGTAAAGGTCAAATTGGCTTTTTACCAAATTACTGTACGACAGACCACGTATTCACCCTGCACACCCTAATTGACAAACAAACAAAAGAAAACAAAGGCAAAGTCTTCTCATGCTTTGTTGATTTCAAAAAAGCTTTTTGACTCAATTTGGCATGAGGGTCTGCTATACAAATTGATGGAAAGTGGTGTTGGGGGAAAACATACAACATTATAAAATCCATGTACACAAACAACAAGTGTGTGGTTAAAATAGGCAAAAAACACACATTTCTTTCCACAGGGCTGAGGGATCAGACAGGGATGCATCTAAGCCCCACCTTCTTCAACATAATATCAACGAATTGGCGAGGGCACTAAAACAGTCTGCAGCACTCAGCCTCACCCGATTAGAATCTGAAGTCAAATGTCTACTGTTTGCTGATGATATGGTGCTTCTGTCCCCAACCAAGGAGGGCTTACAGCAGCACCTAGATCTTCTGCACAGATTCTGTCAGACCTGGGCCCTGACAGTAAATCTCAGTAAGACAAAAACAATGGTGTTCCAAAAAAGGTCCAGTTGCCAGGACAACAAATACAAATTCCATCTAGACACCGTTGCCCTAGAGCACACAAAAAACTATACATACCTCGGCCTAAACATCAGCGCCACAAGTAACTTACACATAGTTTTGAACGATCTGAGAGACAAGGCAAGAAGGTCCTTCTATGCCATCAAAAGGAACATAAAATTCGACATACCAATTAGGATCTGGCTAAAAGTACCTGAATCAGTTATAGAACCCTTTGCCCTTTATGGTTATGAGGTCTGGGGTCTGCTCACCAAACAAGAATTCACAAAATGGGACAAACACCAAATTGAGACTCTGCATGCAGAATTCATCTGTGTACAATGTAAAACACCAAATAATGCATGCAGAGCAGAATTAGGCCGATACCCGCTAATGATCAAAATCCAGAAAAGAGCCGTTCAATTCTACAACCACCTAAAAGGAAGTGATTCCCAAACCTTCCATAACAAAGCCATCACCTACAGAGAGATGAACTTGGAGAAGAGTCTCCTAAGCAAGCTGGTCCTGGGGCTCTGTTCACAAACAAATAGACCACACAGAGCTCCAGGACAGCAACACAATTAGACCCAACCAAATCATGAGAAACAAAAAGATAATTACTTGACAGATTGGAAAGAATGAACAAAAAAACAGAGCAAACTAGAATGCTGTTTGGCCCTAAACAGAGAGTACACAGAATACCTGACCACTGTGACTGACCCAAACTTAAGGAAAGCTTTGACTATGTACAGTTGTTGCTCCCATAAAAGTTTTGTGATTATGCTGCAGGACTTAGAGGTAATTTGTGGTTTAGTACGGTACCATGCATCATTACATCATTGCTCCAGACCAGCGCAAGGGGGAGTTAGAGCACTGATTATGCTTTTGGGTCCAAGTTGCTACAGTGTCTCTGTAGTACTGTAGCCTACTCTCGGACCAGTCACATTGTACAGCGGTCTAAGACAGTGCATTGCAGTGTAAGCTGTGTTGCTACAGATGCTGGTTCAGTGCCTTCCTCAACCGGTAGATCCATGAGATTACTGTAGGTTTTTGGTATCTCTCCCTCTAAAAACAGAAATAAATCATTCTAAATAACAAACTGGCTTTATGTACAAATTAGTAGCAACGTCTCACCCCATGTTCAAGAATGGCTTTTTCTCGCTCATTTTACGTTATTTAAAAACGAAATAATCTCCAAAATATTGTTATTTTTAAACAAAGCGATTATTATTATTTATTAATTTAGAATGATATAAAAGCCCGTTGGACGTATCACAGATATATTATTAACCCTGTTATTAGCAGGACTTTATATATTGGTCATATTGGTCGTGGCTTCCGAGTGGCGCACAATGGGACTGCCTTGCAGTTCTCCAGCTGTATCCATTGA
>NW_021822861.1:0-103363 GCF_901001165.1 Salmo trutta | reverse complement strand
AAAAAAAAACGAAGAAATACATAGGCCTACAGAATACATGAATAGACCAGTCTTAGACATGTCTTTCAATAACCAGAGGCGATGCAAAGTTATAAAACAGGTTGTTTGGATCCTGGATGCTAATTGGTTAATAGCAGGGAGTTGAAGCACCACCATCCCAGCATTCTGCGGGTAGTGCCTGTTAGCGGATCCATTAGATTTATAAATGCGCATCCACTGTCCCACGGCCCAGCCAGTCAATTTATAAACTTCATCTCCCCTGGAAAAATGTGTCTAGATCAATGGTATTCAAACCTTTTCAGCAGGGACACCATTTTTTCCTACAGAATTTCTGGGGTCCCCATTTTTTTGCAATCATTTCTTGTGATCCCACCCCAAATACAACTTTGAAATCGGTACGTTACATTTTTTTTTACATCAACAAATAACCTTCAATTACCCAATCAAATACTTTTTTTCTAATTAACTTTCTAAAAAACGTTTCTATATTGTCTCATACAATAATCTGTACTCATAATTTTTTGTTCCTAAATAATGAATATATATATATCCCCACTGCAGTCCCCCCGACTTTAAATATCACTGGTCTAGACAATATTTCCCAATGCCCCTAGGCTAGCATATGGTTTGAAACAGTTGAGGTTTGTCTAAACCTTGCTGTCTGCCTCTCAGACCTGTGGATCAATGTTGCCGTTTTTTTGGTGACCTCCACCGTGCGATGTGTATGATTGTGACCAGAATGACAGCTTCTCTGAGCCAGGCAAATTAGTTATCAGGGTCATTATAATGGATATATCCAAAAGAATGGCAATATAATCCAAGGTAAAACAAACAAAGTGCAGACAGTTTTCTGTCATTTCAGCTGCTTGATGTGATTGTGTGCTAGATTTAGTTGGCTGGCTAGCAAAGGAAAAGTAGCTAGCCTGCATAGCTACAGTGCATTCGGAAAGTATTCAGACCCCTTACTTTTTTCCCACATTTTGTTACGTTACAGCCTTATTCTGAAAATGGATTAAGTCAAATAAAATCTATCTACACACAATACCCCATAATGACAAAGCGATAACATATCATTTTAATTCATAAAAAAGATTAAAAAAATACCTTATTTACATACGTTTTCAGACCCTTTGCTATGAGGCTGGAAATTGAGCTCAGGTCCATCCTGTTTCCATTGATCATCCTTGAGATGTTTCTACAACTTGATTGGAGTCCACCTGTGGTAAATTCAATGGATTGGTCATGATTTGAAAAGGCACACACCTGTCTGTCTATATAAGGTTCCACAGTTGACAGTGCATGTCAGAGCAGATAACTAAGCCATGAGGTGGAAGGAATTGTCCCTAGAGCTCCGAGAACAGGATTGTGTCGAGGCACAGACGTGGGGAAGGGTACCGATACATTTCTGCAGCATTGAAGGTACCCAAGAACACAGTGGCTTCCATCATTCTTAAAAGGAAGAAGTTTGGAACCCACCAAAGACTCTTCCAAGAGCCGGCTGCTCAGCCAAACCATCCCTACGGTGAATCAGCCCTTATTCAGGAGGTATTCACACACGATAATTCCCGGGGATCTGAAGCCTTATTGCTTAGTTAATGGACTAAGTCATTTCTGACTTCGTTAGGTTCTGAGAGCGATAAATGCCCCCACCCACCCAACCCACCCAGCCAGCCAGCCAAAGTCACACCCTTAGTATCCTACTCATGCAGTTTCCGTAGTGTAGCGGTAATCACATTTGCCTAACACGCAAAAGGTCCCTGGTTCGAGACTGGGTGGAAACACTTTACTTTAGCTTAATATGATTCACTCATGCTAGCAACCCTCAGGAACAATTCACAAGGATGTGACAGATTAAAGAAAGGTCAACGGAATGAAAGTATGCCAAAATAAATGTATGTGGCTGTTATTGACAGTGGCTCCCGATAGTGGCTAATATTTAACATGATACAAATTGTCAAATAAAACTGGGAAAAGCCCCACAGTGGAGGTGTCATAATACCCATAAAACCTAGCGGTCAAACAGGGAAATGGTTCCAACCATTTTCCACCATTCATTTTTCCCATAGGGGATTTTAGAAACACTTAAAATAATACATTTGTAGTTCTTTATGATAGCCACATTAGCAGTTAATTAGCATTTAATTTTGGGGGGGTAAATACAGGCGAATATTTTTTATAAAAGTCACCTTGTCCTAGAGAGAATTACACGGTTACCATGCCAGGGTAAGCCAACAAGAAACACAGGCCTTTTTTAATTGTTTTTAAAATCCCCTGTGGGGAATATGAATGGTGGAAAAACGATTGGAACCATTTCCCTGTTCAACCGCTAGTTCTTATGGGTATTATGACTCCTACTGTGGTACTCTATTTGGGATATTATGGGTGGTAGACTTGTGGGCATTCCTAACATTTTCCATGAGTTCCACTCTTTTTCTTGTAGTTTCCGTAGTGTAGTGGTTATCACGTTCGCCTCACACGTGAAAGGTCCCTGGTTCGAAACCTGGCGGAAACAAATTTTAACAAAACAGATAGTGATGACAGAAACAGGGTCATAACTGAAAAAAACGAAACAAATACATAGGCCTGCAGAATACATGAATAGACCAGTCTTAGACCTGTCTTTCAATAACCAGAGGCAGATAGTGATAACTGAAAAAAAACTAAACAAATACATAGGCCTACAGAATACATGAAAACACCAGTCTTAGACATGTCTTTCAATAACCAGAGGCAATGCAATGTTATAAAACAGGTTGTTTGGATCCTGGATGCTAATTGGTTAATAGCAGGGAGTTGAAGCACCACCATCCCAGCATTCTGCGGGTAGTGCCTGTTAGCGGTTCCATTAGATTTATAAATGCGCATCCACTGTCCCACGGCCCAGCCAGTCAATTTATAAACTTCATCTCCCCTGGAAAAATGTGTCTAGACCAATGGTATTCAAACCTTTTCAGCAGGGACACCATGTTTTCCTACAGAATTTCTGAGGTCCCCATTTTTTTGCAATCATTTCTTGTGATCCCACCCCAAATACAACTTTAAATCGGTACGTTACATTTTTTTTTACATCAACAAATAACCTTCAATTACCCAATCAAATACTTTTTTCTAATTAACTTTCTCAAAAACGTTTCTATATTGTCTCATACAATATCTGTACTCATAATTTTTTGTTCCTA
Organism: Salmo trutta; assembly: GCF_901001165.1. Taxonomy (NCBI): domain Eukaryota; kingdom Metazoa; phylum Chordata; class Actinopteri; order Salmoniformes; family Salmonidae; genus Salmo; species Salmo trutta. The sequence goes on along the minus strand of NW_021822861.1, from coordinate 100,184 downwards.
AATAATGAATATATATATCCCCACTGCAGTCCCCCCGACCCCGACTTTAAATATCACTGGTCTAGACAATATTTCCCAATGCCCCTAGGCTAGCATTTGGTTTGAAACAGTTGAGGTTTGTCAATTCAAATAGGCTACATGTCCCAAATTATTGCAATACTTTAGCTTAATATGATTCACTAATGCTAGCAACCCTCAGGAACAATTCACAAGGATGTGACAGATTAAAGAAAGGTCAACGGAATGAAAGTATGCCAAAATAAATGTATGTGGCTGTTACTGACAGTGGCTCCCGATAGTGGCTAATATTTAACATGATACAAATTGTCAAATAAAACTGGGAAAAGCCCCACAGTGGAGGTGTCATAATACCCATAAACCTAGCGGCCATTCATTTTTCCCATAGGGTATTTTAGAAACACTTAAAATAATACATTTGTAGTTCTTTATGATAGCCACATTAGCAGTTAATTAGCATTTAATTTTGGGGGGGTAAATACAGGCAAATATTTTTTATAAAAGTCACCTTGTCCTAGAGAGAATTACACGGTTACCATGCCAGGGTAAGCCAACAAGAAACACAGGCCTTTTTTAATTGTTTTTAAAATCCCCTGTGGGGAATATGAATGGTGGAAAAACGATTGGAACCATTTCCCTGTTCGACCGCTAGTTCTTATGGGTATTATGACTCCTACTGTGGTACTCTATTTGGGATATTATGGGCAGTAGACTTGTGGGCATTCCTAACATTTTCCATGACTTCCACTCTTTTTCTTGTAGTTTCCGTAGTGTAGTGGTTATCACGTTCGCCTCACACGCGAAAGGTCCCTGGTTCGAAACCGGGCGGAAACAAATTTTAACAAAACAGATAGTGATGACAGAAACAGGGTCATAACTGAAAAAAAACGAAACAAATAAATAGGCCTGCAGAATACATGAATAGACCAATCTTAGACCAGAGGCAGATAGTGATAACTGAAAAAAAACGAAACAAATACATAGGCCTACAGAATACATGAAAAGACCAGTATTAGACATGTCTTTCAATAACCAGAGGCAATGCAATGTTATAAAACAGGTTGTTTGGATCCTGGATGCTAATTGGTTAATAGCAGGGAGTTGAAGCACCACCATCCCAGCATTCTGCGGGTAGTGCCTGTTAGCGGTTCCATTAGATTTATAAATGCGCATCCACTGTCCCACGGCCCAGCCAGTCAATTTATAAACTTCATCTCCCCTGGAAAAATGTGTCTAGACCAATGGTATTCAAACCTTTTCAGCAGGGACACCATGTTTTCCTACAGAATTTCTGGGGTCCCCATTTTTTTGCAATCATTTCTTGTGATCCCACCCCAAATACAACTTTAAAATCGGTACGTTACATTTTTTTTTACATCAACAAATAACCTTCAATTACCCAATCAAATACTTTTTTCTAATTAACTTTCTCAAAAACGTTTCTATATTGTCTCATACAATAATCTGCACTCATAATTTTTTGTTCCTAAATAATGAATATATATACCCCCACTTTAAATATCACTGGTCTAGACAATATTTCCCAATGCCCCTAGGCTAGCATATGGTTTGAAACAGTTGAGGTTTGTCAATTCAAATAGGCTACATGTCCCAAATTATTGCAATACTTTAGCTTAATATGATTCACTAATGCTAGCAACCCTCAGGAACAATTCACAAGGATGTGACAGATTAAAGAAAGGTCAACGGAATGAAAGTATGCCAAAATAAATGTATGTGGCTGTTACTGACAGTGGCTCCCGATAGTGGCTAATATTTAACATGATACAAATTGTCAAATAAAACTGGGAAAAGCCCCACAGTGGAGGTGTCATAATACAAATAAAACCTAGCGGTCAAACAGGGAAATGGTTCCAACCATTTTCCACCATTCATTTTTCCCATAGGGGATTTTAGAAACACTTAAAATAATACATTTGTAGTTCTTTATGATAGCCACATTAGCAGTTAATTAGCATTTAATTTTGGGGGGGTAAATACAGGAAAATATTTTTTATAAAAGTCACCTTGTCCTAGAGAGAATTACACGGTTACCATGCCAGGGTAAGCCAACAAGAAACACAGGCCTTTTTTAATTGTTTTTAAAATCCCCTGTGGGGAATATGAATGGTGGAAAAACGATTGGAACCATTTCCCTGTTCGACCGCTAGTTCTTATGGGTATTATGACTCCTACTGTGGTACTCTATTTGGGATATTATGGGCGGTAGACTTGTGGGCATTCCTAACATTTTCCATGACTTCCACTCTTTTTCTTGTAGTTTCCGTAGTGTAGTGGTTATCACGTTCGCCTCACACGCGAAAGGTCCCTGGTTCGAAACCGGGCGGAAACAAATTTTAACAAAACAGATAGTGATGACAGAAACAGGGTCATAACTGAAAAAAACGAAACAAATAAATAGGCCTGCAGAATACATGAATAGACCAATCTTAGACCAGAGGCAGATAGTGATAACTGAAAAAAAACGAAACAAATACATAGGCCTACAGAATACATGAAAAGACCAGTATTAGACATGTCTTTCAATAACCAGAGGCAATGCAATGTTATAAAACAGGTTGTTTGGATCCTGGATGCTAATTGGTTAATAGCAGGGAGTTGAAGCACCACCATCCCAGCATTCTGCGGGTAGTGCCTGTTAGCGGTTCCATTAGATTTATAAATGCGCATCCACTGTCCCACGGCCCAGCCAGTCAATTTATAAACTTCATCTCCCCTGGAAAAATGTGTCTAGACCAATGGTATTCAAACCTTTTCAGCAGGGACACCATGTTTTCCTACAGAATTTCTGGGGTCCCCATTTTTTTGCAATCATTTCTTGTGATCCCACCCCAAATACAACTTTAAAATCGGTACGTTACATTTTTTTTTACATCAACAAATAACCTTCAATTACCCAATCAAATACTTTTTTTCTAATTAACTTTCTCAAAAACGTTTCTATATTGTCTCATACAATAATCTGCACTCATAATTTTTTGTTCCTAAATAATGAATATATATACCCCCACTTTAAATATCACTGGTCTAGACAATATTTCCCAATGCCCCTAGGCTAGCATATGGTTTGAAACAGTTGAGGTTTGTCAATTCAAATAGGCTACATGTCCCAAATTATTGCAATACTTTAGCTTAATATGATTCACTAATGCTAGCAACCCTCAGGAACAATTCACAAGGATGTGACAGATTAAAGAAAGGTCAACGGAATGAAAGTATGCCAAAATAAATGTATGTGGCTGTTACTGACAGTGGCTCCCGATAGTGGCTAATATTAACATGATACAAATTGTCAAATAAAACTGGGAAAAGCCCCACAGTGGAGGTGTCATAATACAAATAAAACCTAGCGGTCAAACAGGGAAATGGTTCCAACCATTTTCCACCATTCATTTTTCCCATAGGGGATTTTAGAAACACTTAAAATAATACATTTGTAGTTCTTTATGATAGCCACATTAGCAGTTAATTAGCATTTAATTTTGGGGGGGTAAATACAGGAAAATATTTTTTATAAAAGTCACCTTGTCCTAGAGAGAATTACACGGTTACCATGCCAGGGTAAGCCAACAAGAAACACAGGCCTTTTTTAATATTCTTAAAATCCCCTGTGGGGAATATGAATGGTGGAAAAACGATTGGAACCATTTCCCTGTTCGACCGCTAGTTCTTATGGGTATTATGACTCCTACTGTGGTACTCTATTTGGGATATTATGGGCGGTAGACTTGTGGGCATTCCTAACATTTTCCATGACTTCCACTCTTTTTCTTGTAGTTTCCGTAGTGTAGTGGTTATCACGTTCGCCTCACACGCGAAAGGTCCCTGGTTCGAAACCGGGCGGAAACAAATTTTAACAAAACAGATAGTGATGACAGAAACAGGGTCATAACTGAAAAAAACGAAACAAATAAATAGGCCTGCAGAATACATGAATAGACCAATCTTAGACCAGAGGCAGATAGTGATAACTGAAAAAAAACGAAACAAATACATAGGCCTACAGAATACATGAAAAGACCAGTATTAGACATGTCTTTCAATAACCAGAGGCAATGCAATGTTATAAAACAGGTTGTTTGGATCCTGGATGCTAATTGGTTAATAGCAGGGAGTTGAAGCACCACCATCCCAGCATTCTGCGGGTAGTGCCTGTTAGCGGTTCCATTAGATTTATAAATGCGCATCCACTGTCCCACGGCCCAGCCAGTCAATTTATAAACTTCATCTCCCCTGGAAAAATGTGTCTAGACCAATGGTATTCAAACCTTTTCAGCAGGGACACCATGTTTTCCTACAGAATTTCTGGGGTCCCCATTTTTTTGCAATCATTTCTTGTGATCCCACCCCAAATACAACTTTAAAATCGGTACGTTACATTTTTTTTACATCAACAAATAACCTTCAATTACCCAATCAAATACTTTTTTTCTAATTAACTTTCTCAAAAACGTTTCTATATTGTCTCATACAATAATCTGCACTCATAATTTTTGTTCCTAAATAATGAATATATATACCCCCACTTTAAATATCACTGGTCTAGACAATATTTCCCAATGCCCCTAGGCTAGCATATGGTTTGAAACAGTTGAGGTTTGTCAATTCAAATAGGCTACATGTCCCAAATTATTGCAATACTTTAGCTTAATATGATTCACTAATGCTAGCAACCCTCAGGAACAATTCACAAGGATGTGACAGATTAAAGAAAGGTCAACGGAATGAAAGTATGCCAAAATAAATGTATGTGGCTGTTACTGACAGTGGCTCCCGATAGTGGCTAATATTTAACATGATACAAATTGTCAAATAAAACTGGGAAAAGCCCCACAGTGGAGGTGTCATAATACAAATAAAACCTAGCGGTCAAACAGGGAAATGGTTCCAACCATTTTCCACCATTCATTTTTCCCATAGGGGATTTTAGAAACACTTAAAATAATACATTTGTAGTTCTTTATGATAGCCACATTAGCAGTTAATTAGCATTTAATTTTGGGGGGGTAAATACAGGAAAATATTTTTTATAAAAGTCACCTTGTCCTAGAGAGAATTACACGGTTACCATGCCAGGGTAAGCCAACAAGAAACACAGGCCTTTTTTAATTGTTTTTAAAATCCCCTGTGGGGAATATGAATGGTGGAAAAACGATTGGAACCATTACCCTGTTCGACCGCTAGTTCTTATGGGTATTATGACTCCTACTGTGGTACTCTATTTGGGATATTATGGGCGGTAGACTTGTGGGCATTCCTAACATTTTCCATGACTTCCACTCTTTTCCTTGTAGTTTCCGTAGTGTAGTGGTTATCACGTTCGCCTCACACGCGAAAGGTCACTGGTTCGAAACCGGGCGGAAACAAATTTTAACAAAACAGATAGTGATGACCGAAACAGGGTCATAACTGAAAAAAACGAAACAAATAAATAGGCCTGCAGAATACATGAATAGACCAATCTTAGACCAGAGGCAGAAAGTGATAACTGAAAAAAAACGAAACAAATACATAGGCCTACAGAATACATGAAAAGACCAGTCTTAGACATGTCTTTCAATAACCAGAGGCAATGCAATGTTATAAAACAGGTTGTTTGGATCCTGGATGCTAATTGGTTAATAGCAGGGAGTTGAAGCACCACCATCCCAGCATTCTGCGGGTAGTGCCTGTTAGCGGTTCCATTAGATTTATAAATGCGCATCCACTGTCCCACGGCCCAGCCAGTCAATTTATAAACTTCATCTCCCCTGGAAAAATGTGTTTAGACCAATGGTATTCAAACCTTTTCAGCAGGGACACCATTTTTTCCTACAGAATTTCTGGGGTCCCCATTTTTTTGCAATCATTTCTTGTGATCCCACCCCAAATACAACTTTAAAATCGGTACGTTACATTTTTTTTTACATCAAAAAATAACCTTCAATTACCCAATCAAATACTTTTTTTCAAATTAACTTTCTCAAAAACGTTTCTATATTGTCTCATACAATAATCTGTACTCATAATTTTTTGTTCCTAAAAAATGAATATATATATCCCCACTGCAGTCCCCCCGACCCCCACTTCAAATATCACTGGTCTAGACAATATTTCCCAATGCCCCTAGGCTAGCATATGGTTTGAAACAGTTGAGGTTTGTCAATTCAAATAGGCTACATGTCCCAAATTATTGCAATACTTTAGCTTAATATGATTCACTAATGCTAGCAACCCTCAGGAACAATTCACAAGGATGTGACAGATTAAAGAAAGGTCAACGGAATGAAAGTATGCCAAAATAAATGTATGTGGCTGTTACTGACAGTGGCTCCCGATAGTGGCTAATATTTAACATGATACAAATTGTCAAATAAAACTGGGAAAAGCCCCACAGTGGAGGTGTCATAATACCCATAAAACCTAGCGGTCAAACAGGGAAATGGTTCCAACCATTTTTCCACCATTCATTTTTCCCATAGGGTATTTTAGAAACACTTAAAATAATACATTTGTAGTTCTTTATGATAGCCACATTAGCAGTTAATTAGCATTTAATTTTGGGGGGGTAAATACAGGCAAATATTTTTTATAAAAGTCACCTTGTCCTAGAGAGAATTACACGGTTACCATGCCAGGGTAAGCCAAGAAGAAACACGGGCCTTTTTTAATTGTTTTTAAAATCCCCTGTGGGGAATATGAATGGTGGAAAAACGATTGGAACCATTTCCCTGTTCGAACCGCTAGTTCTTATGGGTATTATGACTCCTACTGTGGTACTCTATTTGGGATATTATGGGCGGTAGACTTGTGGGCATTCCTAACATTTTCCATGACTTCCACTCTTTTTCTTGTAGTTTCTGTAGTGTAGTGGTTATCACGTTTGCCTCACACGCGAAAGGTCCCTGGTTCGAAACCGGGCGGAAACAGATTTTAACAAAACAGATAGTGATGACCGAAACAGGGTCATAACTGAAAAAAACGAAACAAATAAATAGGCCTGCAGAATACATGAATAGACCAGTCTTAGACATGTCTTTCAATAACCAGAGGCAGATAGTGATAACTGAAAAAAAAACGAAACAAATACATAGGCCTACAGAATACATGAATAGACCAGTCTTAGACATGTCTTTCAATAACCAGAGGCAATGCAATGTTATAAAACAGGTTGTTTGGATCCTGGATGCTAATTGGTTAATAGCAGGGAGTTGAAGCACCACCATCCCAGCATTCTGCGGGTAGTGCCTGTTAGCGGTTCCATTAGATTTATAAATGCGCATCCACTGTCCCACGGCCCAGCCAGTCAATTTATAAACTTCATCTCCCCTGGAAAAATGTGTTTAGACCAATGGTATTCAAACCTTTTCAGCAGGGACACCATTTTTTCCTACAGAATCTCTGGGGTCCCCATTTTTTTGCAATCATTTCTTGTGATCCCACCCCAAATACAACTTTAAAATCGGTACGTTACATTTTTTTTTACATCAAAAAATAACCTTCAATTACGCAATCAAATACTTTTTTTCTAATTAACTTTCTCAAAAACGTTTCTATATTGTCTCATACAATAATCTGTACTCATAATTTTTTGTTCCTAAATAATGAATATATATATCCCCACTGCAGTCCCCCCGACCCCCACTTTAAATATCACTGGTCTAGACAATATTTCCCAATGCCCCTAGGCTAGCATATGGTTTGAAACAGTTGAGGTTTGTCAATTCAAATAGGCTACATGTCCCAAATTATAGCAATACTTTAGCTTAATATGATTCACTAATGCTAGCAACCCTCAGGAACAATTCACAAGGATGTGACAGATTAAAGAAAGGTCAACGGAATGAAAGTATGCCAAAATAAATGTATGTGGCTGTTACTGTCAGTGGCTCCCGATAGTGGCTAATATTTAACATGATACAAATTGTCAAATAAAAATGGGAAAAGCCCCACAGTGGAGGTGTCATAATACCCATAAAACCTAGCGGTCAAACAGGGAAATGATTCCAACCATTTTCCACCATTCATTTTTCCCATAGGGTATTTTAGAAACACTTAAAATAATACATTTGTAGTTCTTTATGATAGCCACATTAGCAGTTAATTAGCATTTAATTTTGGGGGGGTAAATACAGGCAAATATTTTTTATAAAAGTCACCTTGTCCTAGAGAGAATTATACGGTTACCATGCCAGGGTAAGCCAACAAGAAACACAGGCCTTTTTTAATTGTTTTTAAAATCCCCTGTGGGGAATATGAATGGTGGAAAAACGATTGGAACCATTTCCCTGTTCGACCGCTAGTTCTTATGGGTATTATGACTCCTACTGTGGTACTCTATTTGGGATATTATGGGCGGTAGACTTGTGGGCATTCCTAACATTTTCCATGACTTCCACTCTTTTTCTTGTAGATTCTGTGGTGTAGTGGTTATCACGTTCGCCTCACACGCGAAAGGTCCCTGGTTCGAAACCGGGCGGAAACACATTTTAACAAAACAGATAGTGATGACCGAAACAGGGTCATAACTGAAAAAAACGAAACAAATAAATAGGCCTGCAGAATACATGAATAGACCAGTCTTAGACATGTCTTTCAATAACCAGAGGCAGATAGTGATAACTGAAAAAAAACGAAACAAATACATAGGCCTACAGAATACATGAATAGACCAGTCTTAGACATGTCTTTCAATAACCAGAGGCAATGCAATGTTATTAAACAGGTTGTTTGGATCCTGGATGCTAATTGGTTAATAGCAGGGAGTTGAAGCACCACCATCCCAGCATTCTGCGTGTAGTGCCTGTTAGCGGTTCCATTAGATTTATAAATGCGCATCCACTGTCCCACGGCCCAGCCAGTCAATTTATAAACTTCATCTCCCCTGGAAAAATGTGTCTAGACCAATGGTATTCAAACCTTTTCAGCAGGGACACCATTTTTCCTACAGAATTTCTGGGGTGCCCATTTTTTTGCAATCATTTCTTGTGATCCCACCCCAAATACAACTTTAAAATCGGTACGTTACATTTTTTTTTACATCAACAAATAACCTTCAATTACCCAATCAAATACTTTTTTTCTAATTAACTTTCTCAAAAACGTTTCTATATTGTCTCATACAATAATCTGTACTCTTAATTTTTTGTTCCTAAATAATGAATATATATATCCCCACTGCAGTCCCCCCGACCCCCACTTTAAATATCACTGGTCTAGACAATATTTCCCAATGCCCCTAGGCTAGCATATGGTTTGAAACAGTTGAGGTTTGTCTAAACCTTGCTGTCTGCCTCTCCGACCTGTGGATCAATGTTGCCGTTTTTTTGGTGACCTCCACCGTGCGATGTGTATGAATGTGACCAGAATGACAGCTTCTCTGAGCCAGGCAAATTAATTGATCAGGGTCATTATAATGGATATATCCAAAGAAATGGCAATATAATCCAAGGTAAAACAAACAAAAGAGCAGACAGTTTTCTGTCATTTCAGCTGCTTGATGTGATTGTGTGATAGATTTAGTTGGCTGGCTAGCAAAGGAAAAGTAGCTAGCCTGCATAGCTACAGTGCATTCGGAAAGTATTCAGACCCCTTACTTTTTTCCACATTTTGTTACGTTACAGCCTTATTCTGAAAATGGATTAAGTCAAATAAAATCTATCTACACACAATACCCCATAATGACAAAGCGATAACATATCATTTTTAATTCATAAAAAAATATTTAAAAAATACCTTATTTACATACGTTTTCAGACCCTTTGCTATGAGGCTGGAAATTGAGCTCAGGTCCATCCTGTTTCCATTGATCATCCTTGAGATGTTTCTACAACTTGATTGGAGTCCACCTGTGGTAAATTCAATGGATTGGTCATGATTTGAAAAGGCACACACCTGTCTGTCTATATAAGGTTCCACAGTTGACAGTGCATGTCAGAGCATAAACTAAGCCATGAGGTGGAAGGAATTGTCCCTAGAGCTCCGAGACAGGATTGTGTCGAGGCACAGACGTGGGGAAGGGTACCGATACATTTCTGCAGCATTGAAGGTACCCAAGAACACAGTGGCTTCCATCATATTTAAAAGGAACAAGTTTGGAACCACCAAGACTCTTCCAAGAGCCGGCTGCTCAGCCAAACCATCCCTACGGTGAATCAGCCCTTATTCAGGAGTTATTCACACGATAATTCCCGGGATCTCAAGCCTTATTGCTTAGTTAATGGACTAAGTCATTTCTGACTTCATTAGGTTCTGAGAGCGATAAATGCCCCACCCACCCAGCCACCCACCCAGCCAAAGTCACACCCTTAGTATCCTACTCATGCAGTTTCCGTAGTGTAGAGGTTATCACGTTCGCCTAACACGCGAAAGGTCCCTAGGTTCGAGACCGGGCGGAAACGCATTTTAACAAATTAGACAGTAAGCCTATTCACTTAGGGCTCGATCCCAATTTAGGAATTCATGCTTTTCCTACGCACTTCTCAGTGTTTGCTATTCAGACTTAACCTTTCTAGTCGCGTAACGCACTCTGCTGGGGTGGCTAGCTTGGGCGCTCTGAATAAATTCCTGCTACGTGTGGTCTGAGTTCCATAATGATTCAAATAGGCTACATGTCCCAAATTATTGCAATACTTTAGATTAATATGATTCACTAATGCTAGCAACCCTCAGGAACAAATCACAAGGATGTGACAGATTAAAGAAAGGTCAACGGAATGAAAGTATGCCAAAATAAATGTATGTGGCTGTTACTGACAGTGGCTCCCGATAGTGGCTAATATTTAAAATGATACAAATTGTCAAATAAAACTGGGAAAAGCCCCACAGTGGAGGTGTCATAATACCCATAAAACTTAGCGGTCAAACAGGGAAATGGTTCCAACCATTTTTCCACCATTCATTTTTCCCATAAGGGATTTTAGAAACACTTAAAATAATACATTTGTAGTTCTTTATGATCGCCACATTAGCAGTTAATTAGCATTTAATTTTGGGGGGGTAAATACAGGCGAATATTTTTTCTAAAAGTCACCTTGTCCTAGAGAGAATTACACGGTTACCATGCCAGGGTAAGCCAACAAGAAACACAGGCCTTTTTGAATTGTTTTTAAAATCCCCTGTGGGGAATATGAATGGTGGAAAAACGATTGGAACCATTTCCCTGTTCGACCGCTAGTTCTTATGGGTATTATGACTCCTACTGTGGTACTCTATTTGGGATATTATGGGCGGTAGACTTGTGGGCATTTCTAACATTTTCCATGACTTCCACTCTTTTTCTTGTAGTTTCTGTAGTGTAGTGGTTATCACGTTCGCCTCACACGCGAAAGGTCCCTGGTTCGAAACCGGGCGGAAACAACTTTTAACAAAACAGATAGTGATGACCGAAACAGGGTCATAACTGAAAAAAACGAAACAAATAAATAGGCCTGCAGAATACATGAATAGACCAATCTTAGACCAGAGGCAGATAGTGATAACTGAAAAAAAAACGAAACAAATACATAGGCCTACAGAATACATGAAAAGACCAGTCTTAGACATGTCTTTCAATAACCAGAGGCAATGCAATGTTATAAAACAGGTTGTTTGGATCCTGGATGCTAATTGGTTAATAGCAGGGAGTTGAAGCACCACCATCCCAGCATTCTGCGGGTAGTGCCTGTTAGCGGTTCCATTAGATTTATAAATGCGCATCCACTGTCCCACGGCCCAGCCAGTCAATTTATAAACTTCATCTCCCCTGGAAAAATGTGTCTAGACCAATGGTATTCAAACCTTTTCAGCAGGGACACCATGTTTTCCTACAGAATTTCTGGGGTCCCCATTTTTTTGCAATCATTTCTTGTGATCCCACCCCAAATACAACTTTAAAATCGGTACGTTACATTTTTTTTTACATCAACAAATAACCTTCAATTACCCAATCAAATACTTTTTTTCTAATTAACTTTCTCAAAAACGTTTCTATATTGTCTCATACAATAATCTGTACTCATAATTTTTTGTTCCTAAATAATGAATATATATATCCCCACTGCAGTCCCCCCGACCCCGACTTTAAATATCACTGGTCTAGACAATATTTCCCAATGCCCCTAGGCTAGCATATGGTTTGAAACAGTTGAGGTTTGTCAATTCAAATAGGCTACATGTCCCAAATTATTGCAATACTTTAGCTTAATATGATTCACTAATGCTAGCAACCCTCAGGAACAATTCACAAGGATGTGACAGATTAAAGAAAGGTCAACGGAATGAAAGTATGCCAAAATAAATGTATGTGGCTGTTACTGACAGTGGCTCCCGATAGTGGCTAATATTTAACATGATACAAATTGTCAAATAAAACTGGGAAAAGCCCCACAGTGGAGGTGTCATAATACCCATAAAACCTAGCGGTCAAACAGGGAAATGGTTCCAACCATTTTTCCACTATTCATTTTTCCCATAGGGGATTTTAGAAACACTTAAAATAATACATTTGTAGTTCTTTATGATAGCCACATTAGCAGTTAATTAGCATTTCATTTTGGGGGGGTAAATACAGGCGAATATTTTTTATAAAAGTCACCTTGTCCTAGAGAGAATTACACGGTTACCATGCCAGGGTAAGCCAACAAGAAACACAGGCCTTTTTTAATTGTTTTTAAAATCCCCTGTGGGGAATATGAATGGTGGAAAAACGATTGGAACCATTTCCCTGTTCGACCGCTAGTTCTTATGGGTATTATGACTCCTACTGTGGTACTCTATTTGGGATATTATGGGCGGTAGACTTGTGGGCATTCCTAACATTTTCCATGACTTCCACTCTTTTTCTTGTAGTTTCTGTAGTGTAGTGGTTATCACGTTCGCCTCACACGCGAAAGGTCCCTGGTTCGAAACCGGGCGGAAACAACTTTTAACAAAACAGATAGTGATGACCGAAACAGGGTCATAACTGAAAAAACGAAACAAATAAATAGGCCTGCAGAATACATGAATAGACCAATCTTAGACCAGAGGCAGATAGTGATAACTGAAAAAAAACGAAACAAATACATAGGCCTACAGAATACATGAAAAGACCAGTCTTAGACATGTCTTTCAATAACCAGAGGCAATGCAATTTTATAAAACAGGTTGTTTGGATCCTGGATGCTAATTGGTTAATAGCAGGGAGTTGAAGCACCACCATCCCAGCATTCTGCGGGTAGTGCCTGTTAGCGGTTCCATTAGATTTATAAATGCGCATCCACTGTCCCACGGCCCAGCCAGTCAATTTATAAACTTCATCTCCCCTGGAAAAATGTGTCTAGACCAATGGTATTCAAACCTTTTCAGCAGGGACACCATGTTTTCCTACAGAATTTCTGGGGTCCCCATTTTTTTGCAATCATTTCTTGTGATCCCACCCCAAATACAACTTTAAAATCGGTACGTTACATTTTTTTTTACATCAACAAATAACCTTCAATTACCCAATCAAATACTTTTTTTCTAATTAACTTTCTCAAAAACGTTTCTATATTGTCTCATACAATAATCTGTACTCATAATTTTTTGTTCCTAAATAATGAATATATATATCCCCACTGCAGTCCCCCCGACCCCGACTTTAAATATCACTGGTCTAGACAATATTTCCCAATGCCCCTAGGCTAGCATATGGTTTGAAACAGTTGAGGTTTGTCAATTCAAATAGGCTACATGTCCCAAATTATTGCAATACTTTAGCTTAATATGATTCACTAATGCTAGCAACCCTCAGGAACAATTCACAAGGATGTGACAGATTAAAGAAAGGTCAACGGAATGAAAGTATGCCAAAATAAATGTATGTGGCTGTTACTGACAGTGGCTCCCGATAGTGGCTAATATTTAACATGATACAAATTGTCAAATAAAACTGGGAAAAGCCCCACAGTGGAGGTGTCATAATACCCATAAAACCTAGCGGTCAAACAGGGAAATGGTTCCAACCATTTTTCCACCATTCATTTTTCCCATAGGGGATTTTAGAAACACTTAAAATAATACATTTGTAGTTCTTTATGATAGCCACATTAGCAGTTAATTAGCATTTCATTTTGGGGGGGTAAATACAGGCGAATATTTTTTATAAAAGTCACCTTGTCCTAGAGAGAATTACACGGTTACCATGCCAGGGTAAGCCAACAAGAAACACAGGCCTTTTTTAATTGTTTTTAAAATCCCCTGTGGGGAATATGAATGGTGGAAAAACGATTGGAACCATTTCCCTGTTCGACCGCTAGTTCTTATGGGTATTATGACTCCTACTGTGGTACTCTATTTGGGATATTATGGGCGGTAGACTTGTGGGCATTCCTAACATTTTCCATGACTTCCACTCTTTTTCTTGTAGTTTCAGTAGTGTAGTGGTTATCACGTTCGCCTCACACGCAAAAGGTCCCTGGTTTGAAACCGGGCGGAAACAAATTTTAACAAAACAGATAGTGATGACAGAAACAGGGTCATAACTGAAAAAAACGAAACAAATAAATAGGCCTGCAGAATACATGAATAGACCAGTCTTAGACATGTCTTTCAATAACCAGAGGCAGATAGTGATAACTGAAAAAAAACGAAACAAATACATAGGCCTACAGAATACATGAATAGACCAGTCTTAGACATGTCTTTCAATAACCAGAGGCAATGCAATGTTATTAAACAGGTTGTTTGGATCCTGGATGCTAATTGGTTAATAGCAGGGAGTTGAAGCACCACCATCCCAGCATTCTGCGTGTAGTGCCTGTTAGCGGTTCCATTAGATTTATAAATGCGCATCCACTGTCCCACGGCCCAGCCAGTCAATTTATAAACTTCATCTCCCCTGGAAAAATGTGTCTAGACCAATGGTATTCAAACCTTTTCAGCAGGGACACCATTTTTTCCTACAGAATTTCTGGGGTGCCCATTTTTTTGCAATCATTTCTTGTGATCCCACCCTAAATACAACTTTAAAATCGGTACGTTACATTTTTTTTACATCAACAAATAACCTTCAATTACCCAATCAAATACTTTTTTTCTAATTAACTTTCTCAAAAACGTTTCTATATTGTCTCATACAATAATCTGTACTCATAATTTTTTGTTCCTAAATAATGAATATATATATCCCCACTGCAGTCCCCCCGACCCCGACTTTAAATATCACTGGTCTAGACAATATTTCCCAATGCCCCTAGGCTAGCATATGGTTTGAAACAGTTGAGGTTTGTCTAAACCTTGCTGTCTGCCTCTCCGACCTGTGGATCAATGTTGCCGTTTTTTTGGTGACCTCCACCTTGCGATGTGTATGAATGTGACCAGAATGACAGCTTCTCTGAGCCAGGCAAATTAATTGATCAGGGTCATTATAATGGATATATCCAAAGAAATGGCAATATAATCCAAGGTAAAACAAACAAAAGTGCAGACAGTTTTCTGTCATTTCAGCTGCTTGATGTGATTGTGTGATAGATTTAGTTGGCTGGCTAGCAAAGGAAAAGTAGCTAGCCTGCATAGCTACAGTGCATTCGGAAAGTATTCAGACCCCTTCCTTTTTTCCACATTTTGTTACGTTACAGCCTTATTCTGAAAATGGATTAAGTCAAATAAAATCTATCTACACACAATACCCCATAATGACAAAGCGATAACATATCATTTTTAATTCATAAAAAAATATTTAAAAAATACCTTATTTACATACGTTTTCAGACCCTTTGCTATGAGGCTGGAAATTGAGCTCAGGTCCATCCTGTTTCCATTGATCATCCTTGAGATGTTTCTACAACTTGATTGGAGTCCACCTGTGGTAAATTCAATGGATTGGTCATGATTTGAAAAGGCACACACCTGTCTGTCTATATAAGGTTCCACAGTTGACAGTGCATGTCAGAGCATAAACTAAGCCATGAGGTGGAAGGAATTGTCCCTAGAGCTCCGAGACAGGATTGTGTCGAGGCACAGACGTGGGGAAGGGTACCGATACATTTCTGCAGCATTGAAGGTACCCAAGAACACAGTGGCTTCCATCATTCTTAAAAGGAAGAAGTTTGGAACCACCAAGACTCTTCCAAGAGCCGGCTGCTCAGCCAAACCATCCCTACGGTGAATCAGCCCTTATTCAGGAGTTATTCACACGATAATTCCCGGGATCTCAAGCCTTATTGCTTAGTTAATGGACTAAGTCATTTCTGACTTCATTAGGTTCTGAGAGCTTATTCAGGAGTTATTCACACGATAATTCCCAGGATCTCAAGCCTTATTGCTTAGTTAATGAGCTAAGTCATTTCTGACTTCATTAGGTTCTGAGAGCGATAAATGCCCCACCCACCCACCCAGCCAAAGTCACACCCTTAGTATCCTACTCATGCAGTTTCCGTAGTGTAGCGGTTATCACGTTCGCCTAACACGCGAAAGGAGACCGGGCGGAAGCACATTTTAACAAATTAGACAGTAAGCCTATTCACTTAGGGCTCGATCCCAATTTAGGAATTCATGCTTTTCCTACGCACTTCTCAGTATTTGCTATTCAGACTTACCCTTTTAAGTCGCGTAACGCACTCTGCTGGGGTGGCTAGCTTGGGCGCTCTGAATAAATTCCTGCTACGTGTGGTCTGAGTTCCATAATGATTCAAAAAGGCTACATGTCCCAAATTATTGCAATACTTTAGCTTAATATGATTCACTAATGCTAGCAACCCTCAGGAACAATTCACAAGGATGTGACAGATTAAAGAAAGGTCAACGGAATGAAAGTATGCCAAAATAAATGTATGTGGCTGTTACTGACAGTGGCTCCCGATAGTGGCTAATATTTAACATGATACAAATTGTCAAATAAAACTGGGAAAAGCCCCACAGTGGAGGTGTCATAATACCCATAAAACCTAGCGGTCAAACAGGGAAATGGTTCCAACCATTTTTCCACCATTCATTTTTCCCATAGGGGATTTTAGAAACACTTAAAATAATACATTTGTAGTTCTTTATGATAGCCACATTAGCAGTTAATTAGCATTTAATTTTGGGGGGGTAAATACAGGCGAATATTTTTTATAAAAGTCACCTTGTCCTAGAGAGAATTACACGGTTACCATGCCAGGGTAAGCCAACAAGAAACACAGGCCTTTTTTAATTGTTTTTAAAATCCCCTGTGGGGAATATGAATGGTGGAAAAACGATTGGAACCATTTCCCTGTTCGACCGCTAGTTCTTCTGGGTATTATGACTCCTACTGTGGTACTCTATTTGGGATATTATGGGCGGTAGACTTGTGGGCATTCCTAACATTTTCCATGACTTCCAATTTTTTTCTTGTAGTTTCTGTAGTGTAGTGGTTATCACGTTCGCCTCACACGCGAAAGGTCCCCGGTTCGAAACCGGGCGGAAACAAATTTTAACAAAACAGATAGTGATGACAGAAACAGGGTCATAACTGAAAAAAACGAAACAAATACATAGGCCTGCAGAATACATGAATAGACCAGTCTTAGACATGTCTTTCAATAACCAGAGGCAGATAGTGATAACTGAAAAAAAACGAAACAAATACATAGGCCTACAGAATACATGAATAGACCAGTCTTAGACATGTCTTTCAATAACCAGAGGCAATGCAATGTTATTAAACAGGTTGTTTGGATCCTGGATGCTAATTGGTTAATAGCAGGGAGTTGAAGCACCACCATCCCAGCATTCTGCGTGTAGTGCCTGTTAGCGGTTCCATTAGATTTATAAATGCGCATCCACTGTCCCACGGCCCAGCCAGTCAATTTATAAACTTCATCTCCCCTGGAAAAATGTGTCTAGACCAATGGTATTCAAACCTTTTCAGCAGGGACACCATTTTTTCCTACAGAATTTCTGGGGTGCCCATTTTTTTGCAATCATTTCTTGTGATCCCACCCTAAATACAACTTTAAAATCGGTACGTTACATTTTTTTTTACATCAACAAATAACCTTCAATTACCCAATCAAATACTTTTTTTCTAATTAACTTTCTCAAAAACGTTTCTATATTGTCTCATACAATAATCTGTACTCATAATTTTTTGTTCCTAAATAATGAATATATATATCCCCACTGCAGTCCCCCCGACCCCGACTTTAAATATCACTGGTCTAGACAATATTTCCCAATGCCCCTAGGCTAGCATATGGTTTGAAACAGTTGAGGTTTGTCTAAACCTTGCTGTCTGCCTCTCCGACCTGTGGATCAATGTTGCCGTTTTTTTGGTGACCTCCACCTTGCGATGTGTATGAATGTGACCAGAATGACAGCTTCTCTGAGCCAGGCAAATTAATTGATCAGGGTCATTATAATGGATATATCCAAAGAAATGGCAATATAATCCAAGGTAAAACAAACAAAAGTGCAGACAGTTTTCTGTCATTTCAGCTGCTTGATGTGATTGTGTGATAGATTTAGTTGGCTGGCTAGCAAAGGAAAAGTAGCTAGCCTGCATAGCTACAGTGCATTCGGAAAGTATTCAGACCCCTTACTTTTTTCCACATTTTGTTACGTTACAGCCTTATTCTGAAAATGGATTAAGTCAAATAAAATCTATCTACACACAATACCCCATAATGACAAAGCGATAACATATCATTTTTAATTCATAAAAAAATATTTAAAAAATACCTTATTTACATACGTTTTCAGACCCTTTGCTATGAGGCTGGAAATTGAGCTCAGGTCCATCCTGTTTCCATTGATCATCCTTGAGATGTTTCTACAACTTGATTGGAGTCCACCTGTGGTAAATTCAATGGATTGGTCATGATTTGAAAAGGCACACACCTGTCTGTCTATATAAGGTTCCACAGTTGACAGTGCATGTCAGAGCATAAACTAAGCCATGAGGTGGAAGGAATTGTCCCTAGAGCTCCGAGACAGGATTGTGTCGAGGCACAGACGTGGGGAAGGGTACCGATACATTTCTGCAGCATTGAAGGTACCCAAGAACACAGTGGCTTCCATCATTCTTAAAAGGAAGAAGTTTGGAACCACCAAGACTCTTCCAAGAGCCGGCTGCTCAGCCAAACCATCCCTACGGTGAATCAGCCCTTATTCAGGAGTTATTCACACGATAATTCCCGGGATCTCAAGCCTTATTGCTTAGTTAATGGACTAAGTCATTTCTGACTTCATTAGGTTCTGAGAGCTTATTCAGGAGTTATTCACACGATAATTCCCAGGATCTCAAGCCTTATTGCTTAGTTAATGAGCTAAGTCATTTCTGACTTCATTAGGTTCTGAGAGCGATAAATGCCCCACCCACCCACCCAGCCAAAGTCACACCCTTAGTATCCTACTCATGCAGTTTCCGTAGTGTAGCGGTTATCACGTTCGCCTAACACGCGAAAGGAGACCGGGCGGAAGCACATTTTAACAAATTAGACAGTAAGCCTATTCACTTAGGGCTCGATCCCAATTTAGGAATTCATGCTTTTCCTACGCACTTCTCAGTATTTGCTATTCAGACTTACCCTTTTAAGTCGCGTAACGCACTCTGCTGGGGTGGCTAGCTTGGGCGCTCTGAATAAATTCCTGCTACGTGTGGTCTGAGTTCCATAATGATTCAAATAGGCTACATGTCCCAAATTATTGCAATACTTTAGCTTAATATGATTCACTAATGCTAGCAACCCTCAGGAACAATTCACAAGGATGTGACAGATTAAAGAAAGGTCAACGGAATGAAAGTATGCCAAAATAAATGTATGTGGCTGTTACTGACAGTGGCTCCCGATAGTGGCTAATATTTAACATGATACAAATTGTCAAATAAAACTGGGAAAAGCCCCACAGTGGAGGTGTCATAATACCCATAAAACCTAGCGGTCAAACAGGGAAATGGTTCCAACCATTTTTCCACCATTCATTTTTCCCATAGGGGATTTTAGAAACACTTAAAATAATACATTTGTAGTTCTTTATGATAGCCACATTAGCAGTTAATTAGCATTTAATTTTGGGGGGGTAAATACAGGCGAATATTTTTTATAAAAGTCACCTTGTCCTAGAGAGAATTACACGGTTACCATGCCAGGGTAAGCCAACAAGAAACACAGGCCTTTTTTAATTGTTTTTAAAATCCCCTGTGGGGAATATGAATGGTGGAAAAACGATTGGAACCATTTCCCTGTTCGACCGCTAGTTCTTCTGGGTATTATGACTCCTACTGTGGTACTCTATTTGGGATATTATGGGCGGTAGACTTGTGGGCATTCCTAACATTTTCCATGACTTCCACTCTTTTTCTTGTAGTTTCCGTAGTGTAGTGGTTATCACGTTCGCCTCACACTGCGAAAGGTCCCCTGTTCGAAACCGGGCGGAAACTAATTTTAACAAAACAGATAGTGATGACAGAAACAGGGTCATAACTGAAAAAAACGAAACAAATACATAGGCCTGCAGAATACATGAATAGACCAGTCTTAGACATGTCTTTCAATAACCAGAGGCAGATAGTGATAACTGAAAAAAAACGAAACAAATACATAGGCCTACAGAATACATGAATAGACCAGTCTTAGACATGTCTTTCAATAACCAGAGGCAATGCAATGTTATAAACAGGTTGTTTGGATCCTGGATGCTAATTGGTTAATAGCAGGGAGTTGAAGCACCACCATCCCAGCATTCTGCGTGTAGTGCCTGTTAGCGGTTCCATTAGATTTATAAATGCGCATCCACTGTCCCACGGCCCAGCCAGTCAATTTATAAACTTCATCTCCCCTGGAAAAATGTGTCTAGACCAATGGTATTCAAACCTTTTCAGCAGGGACACCATTTTTTCCTACAGAATTTCTGGGGTGCCCATTTTTTTGCAATCATTTCTTGTGATCCCACCCTAAATACAACTTTAAAATCGGTACGTTACATTTTTTTTTACATCAACAAATAACCTTCAATTACCCAATCAAATACTTTTTTTCTAATTAACTTTCTCAAAAACGTTTCTATATTGTCTCATACAATAATCTGTACTCATAATTTTTTGTTCCTAAATAATGAATATATATATCCCCACTGCAGTCCCCCCGACCCCGACTTTAAATATCACTGGTCTAGACAATATTTCCCAATGCCCCTAGGCTAGCATATGGTTTGAAACAGTTGAGGTTTGTCTAAACCTTGCTGTCTGCCTCTCCGACCTGTGGATCAATGTTGCCGTTTTTTTGGTGACCTCCACCTTGCGATGTGTATGAATGTGACCAGAATGACAGCTTCTCTGAGCCAGGCAAATTAATTGATCAGGGTCATTATAATGGATATATCCAAAGAAATGGCAATATAATCCAAGGTAAAACAAACAAAAGTGCAGACAGTTTTCTGTCATTTCAGCTGCTTGATGTGATTGTGTGATAGATTTAGTTGGCTGGCTAGCAAAGGAAAAGTAGCTAGCCTGCATAGCTACAGTGCATTCGGAAAGTATTCAGACCCCTTACTTTTTTCCACATTTTGTTACGTTACAGCCTTATTCTGAAAATGGATTAAGTCAAATAAAATCTATCTACACACAATACCCCATAATGACAAAGCGATAACATATCATTTTTAATTCATAAAAAAATATTTAAAAAATACCTTATTTACATACGTTTTCAGACCCTTTGCTATGAGGCTGGAAATTGAGCTCAGGTCCATCCTGTTTCCATTGATCATCCTTGAGATGTTTCTACAACTTGATTGGAGTCCACCTGTGGTAAATTCAATGGATTGGTCATGATTTGAAAAGGCACACACCTGTCTGTCTATATAAGGTTCCACAGTTGACAGTGCATGTCAGAGCATAAACTAAGCCATGAGGTGGAAGGAATTGTCCCTAGAGCTCCGAGACAGGATTGTGTCGAGGCACAGACGTGGGGAAGGGTACCGATACATTTCTGCAGCATTGAAGGTACCCAAGAACACAGTGGCTTCCATCATTCTTAAAAGGAAGAAGTTTGGAACCACCAAGACTCTTCCAAGAGCCGGCTGCTCAGCCAAACCATCCCTACGGTGAATCAGCCCTTATTCAGGAGTTATTCACACGATAATTCCCGGGATCTCAAGCCTTATTGCTTAGTTAATGGACTAAGTCATTTCTGACTTCATTAGGTTCTGAGAGCTTATTCAGGAGTTATTCACACGATAATTCCCAGGATCTCAAGCCTTATTGCTTAGTTAATGAGCTAAGTCATTTCTGACTTCATTAGGTTCTGAGAGCGATAAATGCCCCACCCACCCACCCACCCAGCCAAAGTCACACCCTTAGTATCCTACTCATGCAGTTTCCGTAGTGTAGCGGTTATCACGTTCGCCTAACACGCGAAAGGAGACCGGGCGGAAGCACATTTTAACAAATTAGACAGTAAGCCTATTCACTTAGGGCTCGATCCCAATTTAGGAATTCATGCTTTTCCTACGCACTTCTCAGTATTTGCTATTCAGACTTACCCTTTTAAGTCGCGTAACGCACTCTGCTGGGGTGGCTAGCTTGGGCGCTCTGAATAAATTCCTGCTACGTGTGGTCTGAGTTCCATAATGATTCAAAAAGGCTACATGTCCCAAATTATTGCAATACTTTAGCTTAATATGATTCACTAATGCTAGCAACCCTCAGGAACAATTCACAAGGATGTGACAGATTAAAGAAAGGTCAACGGAATGAAAGTATGCCAAAATAAATGTATGTGGCTGTTACTGACAGTGGCTCCCGATAGTGGCTAATATTTAACATGATACAAATTGTCAAATAAAACTGGGAAAAGCCCCACAGTGGAGGTGTCATAATACCCATAAAACCTAGCGGTCAAACAGGGAAATGGTTCCAACCATTTTTCCACCATTCATTTTTCCCATAGGGGATTTTAGAAACACTTAAAATAATACATTTGTAGTTCTTTATGATAGCCACATTAGCAGTTAATTAGCATTTAATTTTGGGGGGGTAAATACAGGCGAATATTTTTTATAAAAGTCACCTTGTCCTAGAGAGAATTACACGGTTACCATGCCAGGGTAAGCCAACAAGAAACACAGGCCTTTTTTAATTGTTTTTAAAATCCCCTGTGGGGAATATGAATGGTGGAAAAACGATTGGAACCATTTCCCTGTTCGACCGCTAGTTCTTCTGGGTATTATGACTCCTACTGTGGTACTCTATTTGGGATATTATGGGCGGTAGACTTGTGGGCATTCCTAACATTTTCCATGACTTCCAATTTTTTTCTTGTAGTTTCTGTAGTGTAGTGGTTATCACGTTCGCCTCACACGCGAAAGGTCCCCGGTTCGAAACCGGGCGGAAACAAATTTTAACAAAACAGATAGTGATGACAGAAACAGGGTCATAACTGAAAAAAACGAAACAAATACATAGGCCTGCAGAATACATGAATAGACCAGTCTTAGACATGTCTTTCAATAACCAGAGGCAGATAGTGATAACTGAAAAAAAACGAAACAAATACATAGGCCTACAGAATACATGAATAGACCAGTCTTAGACATGTCTTTCAATAACCAGAGGTAATGCAATGTTATTAAACAGGTTGTTTGGATCCTGGATGCTAATTGGTTAATAGCAGGGAGTTGAAGCACCACCATCCCAGCATTCTGCGTGTAGTGCCTGTTAGCGGTTCCATTAGATTTATAAATGCGCATCCACTGTCCCACGGCCCAGCCAGTCAATTTATAAACTTCATCTCCCCTGGAAAAATGTGTCTAGACCAATGGTATTCAAACCTTTTCAGCAGGGACACCATTTTTTCCTACAGAATTTCTGGGGTGCCCATTTTTTTGCAATCATTTCTTGTGATCCCACCCTAAATACAACTTTAAAATCGGTACGTTACATTTTTTTTTACATCAACAAATAACCTTCAATTACCCAATCAAATACTTTTTTTCTAATTAACTTTCTCAAAAACGTTTCTATATTGTCTCATACAATAATCTGTACTATTAATTTTTTGTTCCTAAATAATGAATATATATATCCCCACTGCAGTCCCCCCGACCCCGACTTTAAATATCACTGGTCTAGACAATATTTCCCAATGCCCCTAGGCTAGCATATGGTTTGAAACAGTTGAGGTTTGTCTAAACCTTGCTGTCTGCCTCTCCGACCTGTGGATCAATGTTGCCGTTTTTTTGGTGACCTCCACCGTGCGATGTGTATGAATGTGACCAGAATGACAGCTTCCCTGAGACAGGCAAATTAATTTATCAGGGTCATTATAATGGATATATCCAAAGAAATGGCAATATAATCCAAGGTAAAACAAACAAAAGTGCAGACAGTTTTCTGTCATTTCAGCTTCTTGATGTGATTGTGTGATAGATTTAGTTGGCTGGCTAGCAAAGGAAAAGTAGCTAGCCTGCATAGCTATAGTGCATTCGGAAAGTATTCAGACCCCTTACTTTTTTCCACATTTTGTTACGTTACAGCCTTATTCTGAAAATGGATTAAGTCAAATAAAATCTATCTACACACAATACCCCATAATGACAAAGCGATAACATATCATTTTTAATTCATAAAAAAATATTTAAAAAATACCTTATTTACATACGTTTTCAGACCCTTTGCTATGAGGCTGGAAATTGAGCTCAGGTCCATCCTGTTTCCATTGATCATCCTTGAGATGTTTCTACAACTTGATTGGAGTCCACCTGTGGTAAATTCAATGGATTGGTCATGATTTGAAAAGGCACACACCTGTCTGTCTATATAAGGTTCCACAGTTGACAGTGCATGTCAGAGCATAAACTAAGCCATGAGGTGGAAGGAATTGTCCCTAGAGCTCCGAGACAGGATTGTGTCGAGGCACAGACGTGGGGAAGGGTACCGATACATTTCTGCAGCATTGAAGGTACCCAAGAACACAGTGGCTTCCATCATTCTTAAAAGGAAGAAGTTTGGAACCACCAAGACTCTTCCAAGAGCCGGCTGCTCAGCCAAACCATCCCTACGGTGAATCAGCCCTTATTCAGGAGTTATTCACACGATAATTCCCGGGATCTCAAGCCTTATTGCTTAGTTAATGGACTAAGTCATTTCTGACTTCATTAGGTTCTGAGAGCTTATTCAGGAGTTATTCACACGATAATTCCCAGGATCTCAAGCCTTATTGCTTAGTTAATGAGCTAAGTCATTTCTGACTTCATTAGGTTCTGAGAGCGATAAATGCCCCACCCACCCACCCAGCCAAAGTCACACCCTTAGTATCCTACTCATGCAGTTTCCGTAGTGTAGCGGTTATCACGTTCGCCTAACACGCGAAAGGAGACCGGGCGGAAGCACATTTTAACAAATTAGACAGTAAGCCTATTCACTTAGGGCTCGATCCCAATTTAGGAATTCATGCTTTTCCTACGCACTTCTCAGTATTTGCTATTCAGACTTACCCTTTTAAGTCGCGTAACGCACTCTGCTGGGGTGGCTAGCTTGGGCGCTCTGAATAAATTCCTGCTACGTGTGGTCTGAGTTCCATAATGATTCAAATAGGCTACATGTCCCAAATTATTGCAATACTTTAGCTTAATATGATTCACTAATGCTAGCAACCCTCAGGAACAATTCACAAGGATGTGACAGATTAAAGAAAGGTCAACAGAATGAAAGTATGCCAAAATAAATGTATGTGGCTGTTACTGACAGTGGCTCCCGATAGTGGCTAATATTTAACATGATACAAATTGTCAAATAAAACTGGGAAAAGCCCCACAGTTGAGGTGTCATAATACCCATAAAACCTAGCGGTCAAACAGGGAAATAGTTCCAACCATTTTTCCACCATTCATTTTTCCCACAGGGGATTTTAGAAACACTTAAAATAATACATTTGTAGTTCTTTATGATAGCCACATTAGCAGTTAATTAGCATTTAATTTTGGGGGGGTAAATACAGGCGAATATTTTTTATAAAAGTCACCTTGTCCTAGAGAGAATTACACGGTTACCATGCCAGGGTAAGCCAACAAGAAACACAGGCCTTTTTTAATTGTTTTTAAAATCCCCTGTGGGGAATATGAATGGTGGAAAAACGATTGGAACCATTTCCCTGTTCGACCGCTAGTTCTTCTGGGTATTATGACTCCTACTGTGGTACTCTATTTGGGATATTATGGGCGGTAGACTTGTGGGCATTCCTAACATTTTCCATGACTTCCAATTTTTTTCTTGTAGTTTCTGTAGTGTAGTAGTTATCACGTTCGCCTCACACGCGAAAGGTCCCCGGTTCGAAACCGGGCGGAAACAAATTTTAACAAAACAGATAGTGATGACAGAAACAGGGTCATAACTGAAAAAAACGAAACAAATACATAGGCCTGCAGAATACATGAATAGACCAGTCTTAGACATGTCTTTCAATAACCAGAGGCAGATAGTGATAACTGAAAAAAAACGAAACAAATACATAGGCCTACAGAATACATGAATAGACCAGTCTTAGACATGTCTTTCAATAACCAGAGGTAATGCAAAGTTATAAAACAGGTTGTTTGGATCCTGGATGCTAATTGGTTAAGAGCAGGGAGTTGAAGCACCACCATCCCAGCATTCTGCGGGTAGTGCCTGTTAGCGGATCCATTAGATTTATAAATGCGCATCCACTGTCCCACGGCCCAGCCAGTCAATTTATAAACTTCATCTCCCCTGGAAAAATGTGTCTAGACCAATGGTATTCAAACCTTTTCAGCAGGGACACCATTTTTTCCTACAGAATTTCTGGGGTGCCCATTTTTTTGCAATCATTTCTTGTGATCCCACCCTAAATACAACTTTAAAATCGGTACGTTACATTTTTTTTTACATCAACAAATAACCTTCAATTACCCAATCAAATACTTTTTTTCTAATTAACTTTCTCAAAAACGTTTCTATATTGTCTCATACAATAATCTGTACTCATAATTTTTTGTTCCTAAATAATGAATATATATATCCCCACTGCAGTCCCCCCGACCCCGACTTTAAATATCACTGGTCTAGACAATATTTCCCAATGCCCCTAGGCTAGCATATGGTTTGAAACAGTTGAGGTTTGTCTAAACCTTGCTGTCTGCCTCTCCGACCTGTGGATCAATGTTGCCGTTTTTTTGGTGACCTCCACCTTGCGATGTGTATGAATGTGACCAGAATGACAGCTTCTCTCAGCCTCCAGTATTTATGCTGCAGTAGTTTATGTGTCGGGGGGCTAGGGTCAGTCTGTTACATCTGGAGTATTCTCTTGTCTTATCCGGTGTCCTGTGTGAATGTAAATATGCTCTCTCTAATTCTCTCTTTCTTTCTTTCTTTCTTTCTCTCGGAGGACCTGAGCCCTAGGACTACCTGGCACGATGACTCCTTGCTGTCCCCAGTCCACCTGGCCATGCTGCTGCTCCAGTTTCAACTGTTCTGCCTGCGGCTACGGAACCCTGACCTGTTCACCGGACGTGCTTGTTGCACCCTCGACAATTACTATGATTATTATTATTTGACCATGCTGGTCATTTACGAACATTTTAACATCTTGACTATGTTCTGTTATAATATCCACCCGGCACAGCCAGAAGAGGACTGGCCACCCCTCATAGCCTGGTTCCTCTCTAGGTTTCTTCCTAGGTTTTTGGCCTTTCTCAGGAGTTTTTCCTAGGGAGTTTTTCCCAGCCACCGTGCTTCTTTCACATGCATTGCTTGCTGTTTGGGGTTTTAGGCTGGGTTTCTGTACAGCACTTTGAGATTTCAGCTGATGTACGAAGGGCTATATAAATAAATTTGATTTGATTTGATTTGATTTGATTTGATTCTCTGAGCCAGGCAAATTAATTGATCAGGGTCATTATAATGGATATATCCAAAGAAATGGCAATATAATCCAAGGTAAAACAAACAAAAGTGCAGACAGTTTTCTGTCATTTCAGCTGCTTGATGTGATTGTGTGATAGATTTAGTTGGCTGGCTAGCAAAGGAAAAGTAGCTAGCCTGCATAGCTACAGTGCATTCGGAAAGTATTCAGACCCCTTACTTTTTTCCACATTTTGTTACGTTACAGCCTTATTCTGAAAATGGATTAAGTCAAATAAAATCTATCTACACACAATACCCCATAATGACAAAGCGATAACATATCATTTTTAATTCATAAAAAAATATTTAAAAAATACCTTATTTACATACGTTTTCAGACCCTTTGCTATGAGGCTGGAAATTGAGCTCAGGTCCATCCTGTTTCCATTGATCATCCTTGAGATGTTTCTACAACTTGATTGGAGTCCACCTGTGGTAAATTCAATGGATTGGTCATGATTTGAAAAGGCACACACCTGTCTGTCTATATAAGGTTCCACAGTTGACAGTGCATGTCAGAGCATAAACTAAGCCATGAGGTGGAAGGAATTGTCCCTAGAGCTCCGAGACAGGATTGTGTCGAGGCACAGACGTGGGGAAGGGTACCGATACATTTCTGCAGCATTGAAGGTACCCAAGAACACAGTGGCTTCCATCATTCTTAAAAGGAAGAAGTTTGGAACCACCAAGACTCTTCCAAGAGCCGGCTGCTCAGCCAAACCATCCCTACGGTGAATCAGCCCTTATTCAGGAGTTATTCACACGATAATTCCCGGGATCTCAAGCCTTATTGCTTAGTTAATGGACTAAGTCATTTCTGACTTCATTAGGTTCTGAGAGCTTATTCAGGAGTTATTCACACGATAATTCCCAGGATCTCAAGCCTTATTGCTTAGTTAATGAGCTAAGTCATTTCTGACTTCATTAGGTTCTGAGAGCGATAAATGCCCCACCCACCCACCCACCCAGCCAAAGTCACACCCTTAGTATCCTACTCATGCAGTTTCCGTAGTGTAGCGGTTATCACGTTCGCCTAACACGCGAAAGGAGACCGGGCGGAAGCACATTTTAACAAATTAGACAGTAAGCCTATTCACTTAGGGCTCGATCCCAATTTAGGAATTCATGCTTTTCCTACGCACTTCTCAGTATTTGCTATTCAGACTTACCCTTTTAAGTCGCGTAACGCACTCTGCTGGGGTGGCTAGCTTGGGCGCTCTGAATAAATTCCTGCTACGTGTGGTCTGAGTTCCATAATGATTCAAATAGGCTACATGTCCCAAATTATTGCAATACTTTAGCTTAATATGATTCACTAATGCTAGCAACCCTCAGGAACAATTCACAAGGATGTGACAGATTAAAGAAAGGTCAACAGAATGAAAGTATGCCAAAATAAATGTATGTGGCTGTTACTGACAGTGGCTCCCGATAGTGGCTAATATTTAACATGATACAAATTGTCAAATAAAACTGGGAAAAGCCCCACAGTTGAGGTGTCATAATACCCATAAAACCTAGCGGTCAAACAGGGAAATAGTTCCAACCATTTTTCCACCATTCATTTTTCCCACAGGGGATTTTAGAAACACTTAAAATAATACATTTGTAGTTCTTTATGATAGCCACATTAGCAGTTAATTAGCATTTAATTTTGGGGGGGTAAATACAGGCGAATATTTTTTATAAAAGTCACCTTGTCCTAGAGAGAATTACACGGTTACCATGCCAGGGTAAGCCAACAAGAAACACAGGCCTTTTTTAATTGTTTTTAAAATCCCCTGTGGGGAATATGAATGGTGGAAAAAAGATTGGAACCATTTCCCTGTTCGACCGCTAGTTCTTATGGGTATTATGACTCCTACTGTGGTACTCTATTTGGGATATTATGGGCGGTAGACTTGTGGGCATTCCTAACATTTTCCATGACTTCCACTCTTTTTCTTGTAGTTTCCGTAGTGTAGTGGTTATCACGTTCGCCTCACATGTGGAAGGTCCCCTGTTCGAAACCGGGTGGAAACTAATTTTAACAAAACAGATAGTGATGACAGAAACAGGGTCATAACTGAAAAAAACGAAACAAATACATAGGCCTGCAGAATACATGAATAGACCAGTCTTAGACATGTCTTTCAATAACCAGAGGCAGATAGTGATAACTGAAAAAAAACGAAACAAATACATAGGCCTACAGAATACATGAATAGACCAGTCTTAGACATGTCTTTCAATAACCAGAGGCAATGCAATGTTATTAAACAGGTTGTTTGGATCCTGGATGCTAATTGGTTAATAGCAGGGAGTTGAAGCACCACCATCCCAGCATTCTGCGTGTAGTGCCTGTTAGCGGTTCCATTAGATTTATAAATGCGCATCCACTGTCCCACGGCCCAGCCAGTCAATTTATAAACTTCATCTCCCCTGGAAAAATGTGTCTAGACCAATGGTATTCAAACCTTTTCAGCAGGGACACCATTTTTTCCTACAGAATTTCTGGGGTGCCCATTTTTTTGCAATCATTTCTTGTGATCCCACCCTAAATACAACTTTAAAATCGGTACGTTACATTTTTTTTTACATCAACAAATAACCTTCAATTACCCAATCAAATACTTTTTTTCTAATTAACTTTCTCAAAAACGTTTCTATATTGTCTCATACAATAATCTGTACTCATAATTTTTTGTTCCTAAATAATGAATATATATATCCCCACTGCAGTCCCCCCGACCCCGACTTTAAATATCACTGGTCTAGACAATATTTCCCAATGCCCCTAGGCTAGCATATGGTTTGAAACAGTTGAGGTTTGTCTAAACCTTGCTGTCTGCCTCTCCGACCTGTGGATCAATGTTGCCGTTTTTTTGGTGACCTCCACCGTGCGATGTGTATGAATGTGACCAGAATGACAGCTTCCCTGAGACAGGCAAATTAATTTATCAGGGTCATTATAATGGATATATCCAAAGAAATGGCAATATAATCCAAGGTAAAACAAACAAAAGTGCAGACAGTTTTCTGTCATTTCAGCTGCTTGATGTGATTGTGTGATAGACTTAGTTGGCTGGCTAGCAAAGGAAAAGTAGCTAGCCTGCATAGCTACAGTGCATTCGGAAAGTATTCAGACCCCTTACTTTTTTCCACATTTTGTTACGTTACAGCCTTATTCTGAAAATGGATTAAGTCAAATAAAATCTATCTTCACACAATACCCCATAATGACAAAGCGATAACATATCATTTTTAATTCATAAAAAAAGATTTAAAAAATACCTTATTTACATACGTTTTCAGACCCTTTGCTATGAGGCTGGAAATTGAGCTCAGGTCCATCCTGTTTCCATTGATCATCCTTGAGATGTTTCTACAACTTGATTGGAGTCCACCTGTGGTAAATTCAATGGATTGGTCATGATTTGAAAAGGCACACACCTGTCTGTCTATATAAGGTTCCACAGTTGACAGTGCATGTCAGAGCATAAACTAAGCCATGAGGTGGAAGGAATTGTCCCTAGAGCTCCGAGACAGGATTGTGTCGAGGCACAGACGTGGGGAAGGGTACCGATACATTTCTGCAGCATTGAAGGTACCCAAGAACACAGTGGCTTCCATCATTCTTAAAAGGAAGAAGTTTGGAACCACCAAGACTCTTCCAAGAGCCAGCTGCTCAGCCAAACCATCCCTACGGTGAATCAGCCCTTATTCAGGACTTATTCACACGATAATTCCCGGGATCTCAAGCCTTATTGCTTAGTTAATGGACTAAGTCATTTCTGACTTCATTAGGTTCTGAGAGCGATAAATGCCCCACCCACCCAGCCACCCACCCAGCCAAAGTCACACCCTTAGTATCCTACTCATGCAGTTTCTGTAGTGTAGTGTTTATCACGTTCGCCTAACACGCGAAAGGTCCCCGGTTCGAGACCGGGCGGAAACACATTATAACAAATTAGACAGTAAGCCTATTCACTTAGGGCTCGATCCCAATTTAGGAATTCATTCTTTTCCTACGCACTTCTCAGTATTTGCTATTCAGACTTACCCTTTTAAGTCGCGTAACGCACTCTGCTGGGGTGGCTAGCTTGGGCGCTCTGAATAAATTCCTGCTACGTGTGGTCTGAGTTCCGTAATGATTCAAATAGGCTACATGTCCCAAATTATTGCAATACTTTAGCTTAATATGATTCACTAATGCTAGCAACCCTCAGGAACAATTCACAAGGATGTGACAGATTAAAGGTCAACGGAATGAAAGTATGCCAAAATAAATGTATGTGGCTGTTACTGACAGTGGCTCCCGATAGTGGCTAATATTTAACATGATACAAATTGTCAAATAAAACTGGGAAAAGCCCCACAGTGGAGGTGTCATAATACCCATAAAACCTAGCGGTCAAACAGGGAAATGGTTCCAACCATTTTTCCACCATTCATTTTTCCCATAGGGGATTTTAGAAACACAAAAAATAATACATTTGTAGTTCTTTATGATAGCCACATTAGCAGTTAATTAGCATTTAATTTTGGGGGGGTAAATACAGGCGAATATTTTTTATAAAAGTCACCTTGTCCTAGAGAGAATTACACGGTTACCATGCCAGGGTAAGCCAACAAGAAACACAGGCCTTTTTTAAGTGTTTTTAAAATCCCCTGTGGGGAATATGAATGGTGGAAAAACGATTGGAACCATTTCCCTGTTCGACCGCTAGTTCTTATGGGTATTATGACTCCTACTGTGGTACTCTATTTGGGATATTATGGGCGGTAGACTTGTGTGCATTCCTAACATTTTCCATGACTTCCACTCTTTTTCTTGTAGTTTCCGTAGTGTAGTGGTTATCACGTTCGCCTCACACGCGAAAGGTCCCCGGTTCGAAACCGGGTGGAAACTAATTTTAACAAAACAGATAGTGATGACAGAAACAGGGTCATAACTGAAAAAAACTAAACAAATACATAGGCCTGCAGAATACATGAATAGACCAGTCTTAGACATGTCTTTCAATAACCAGAGGCAGATAGTGATAACTGAAAAAAAACGAAACAAATACATAGGCCTACAGAATACATGAATAGACCAGTCTTAGACATGTCTTTCAATAACCAGAGGCAATGCAATGTTATAAAAAAGGTTGTTTGGATCCTGGATGCTAATTGGTTAATAGCAGGGAGTTGAAGCACCACCATCCCAGCAATCTGCGGGTAGTGCCTGTTAGCGGTTCCATTAGATTTATAAATGCGCATCCACTGTCCCACGGCCCAGCCAGTCAATTTATAAACGTCATCTCCCCTGGAAAAATGTGTCTAGACCAATGGTATTCAAACCTTTTCAGCAGGGACACCATTTTTTCCTACAGAATTTCTGGGGTCCCCATTTTTTTGCAATCATTTCTTGTGATCCCACCCCAAATACAACTTTAAAATCGGTACGTCACATTTTTTTTTACATCAACAAATAACCTTCAATTACCCAATCAAATACTTTTTTTTTATTAACTTTCTCAAAAACGTTTCTATATTGTCTCATACAATAATCTGTACTCATAATTTTTTGTTCCTAAATAATGAATATATATATCCCCACTGCAGTCCCTCCGACCCCGACTTTAAATATCACTGGTCTTGACAATATTTCCCAATGCCCCTAGGCTAGCATATGGTTTGAAACAGTTGAGGTTTGTCTAAACCTTGCTGTCTGCCTCTCCGACCTGTGGATCAATGTTGCCGTTTTTTTGGTGACCTCCACCGTGCGATGTGTATGAATGTGACCAGAATGACAGCTTCTCTGAGCCAGGCAAATTAATTTATCAGGGTCATTATAATGGATATATCCAAAGAAATGGCAATATAATCCAAGGTAAAACAAACAAAAGTGCAGACAGTTTTCTGTCATTTCAGCTGCTTGATGTGATTGTGTGATAGACTTAGTTGGCTGGCTAGCAAAGGAAAAGTAGCTAGCCTGCATAGCTACGGTGCATTCGGAAAGTATTCAGACCCCTTACTTTTTTCCACATTTTGTTACGTTACAGCCTTATTCTGAAAATGGATTAAGTCAAATAAAATCTATCTACACACAATACCCCATAATGACAAAGCGATAACATATCATTTTTAATTCATAAAAAAAGATTTAAAAAATACCTTATTTACATACGTTTTCAGACCCTTTGCTATGAGGCTGGAAATTGAGCTCAGGTCCATCCTGTTTCCATTGATCATCCTTGAGATGTTTCTACAACTTGATTGGAGTCCACCTGTGGTAAAGTCAATGGATTGGTCATGATTTGAAAAGGCACACACCTGTCTATCTATATAAGGTTCCACAGTTGACAGTGCATAAACTAAGCCATGAGGTGGAAGGAATTGTCCCTAGAGCTCCGAGACAGGATTGTGTCGAGGCACAGACGTGGGGAAGGGTACCGATACATTTCTGCAGCATTGAAGGTACCCAAGAACACAGTGGCTTCCATCATTCTTAAAAGGAAGAAGTTTGGAACCACCAAGACTCTTCCAAGAGCCAGCTGCTCAGCCAAACCATCCCTACGGTGAATCAGCCCTTATTCAGGAGTTATTCACACGATAATTCCCGGGATCTCAAGCCTTATTGCTTAGTTAATGGACTAAGTCATTTCTGACTTCATTAGGTTCTGAGAGCGATAAATGCCCCACCCACCCAGCCACCCACCCAGCCAAAGTCACACCCTTAGTATCCTACTCATGCAGTTTCTGTAGTGTAGTGGTTATCACGTTCGCCTAACACGCGAAAGGTCCCCGGTTCGAGACCGGGCGGAAACACATTATAACAAATTAGACAGTAAGCCTATTCACTTAGGGCTCGATCCCAATTTAGGAATTCATTCTTTTCCTACGCACTTCTCAGTATTTGCTATTCAGACTTACCCTTTTAAGTCGCGTAACGCACTCTGCTGGGGTGGCTAGCTTGGGCGCTCTGAATAAATTCCTGCTACGTGTGGTCTGAGTTCCATAATGATTCAAATAGGCTACATGTCCCAAATTATTGCAATACTTTAGCTTAATATGATTCACTAATGCTAGCAACCCTCAGGAACAATTCACAAGGA
This sequence comes from Salmo trutta, assembly GCF_901001165.1. Classification (NCBI taxonomy): domain Eukaryota; kingdom Metazoa; phylum Chordata; class Actinopteri; order Salmoniformes; family Salmonidae; genus Salmo; species Salmo trutta. Next base: position 65,261 of record NW_021822861.1, on the reverse strand, counting down.
TGTGACAGATTAAAGGTCAACGGAATGAAAGTATGCCAAAATAAATGAATGTGGCTGTTACTGACAGTGGCTCCCGATAGTGGCTAATATTTAACATGATACAAATTGTCAAATAAAACTGGGAAAAGCCCCACAGTGGAGGTGTCATAATACCCATAAAACCTAGCGGTCAAACAGGGAAATGGTTCCAACCATTTTTCCACCATTCATTTTTCCCATAGGGGATTTTAGAAACACAAAAAATAATACATTTGTAGTTCTTTATGATAGCCACATTAGCAGTTAATTAGCATTTAATTTTGGGGGGGTAAATACAGGCGAATATTTTTTATAAAAGTCACCTTGTCCTAGAGAGAATTACACGGTTACCATGCCAGGGTAAGCCAACAAGAAACACAGGCCTTTTTTAAGTGTTTTTAAAATCCCCTGTGGGGAATATGAATGGTGGAAAAACGATTGGAACCATTTCCCTGTTCGACCGCTAGTTCTTATGGGTATTATGACTCCTACTGTGGTACTCTATTTGGGATATTATGGGCGGTAGACTTGTGTGCATTCCTAACATTTTCCATGACTTCCACTCTTTTTCTTGTAGTTTCCGTAGTGTAGTGGTTATCACGTTCGCCTCACACGCTGAAAGGTCCCCGGTTCGAAACCGCGCGGAAACAAATTTTAACAAAACAGATAGTGATGACAGAAACAGGGTCATAACTGAAAAAAACGAAACAAATACATAGGCCTGCAGAATACATGAATAGACCAGTCTTAGACCTGTCTTTCAATAACCAGAGGCAGATAGTGATAACTGAAAAAAAACGAAACAAATACATAGGCCTACAGAATACATGAATAGACCAGTCTTAGACATGTCTTTCAATAACCGGAGGCAATGCAATGTTATAAAACAGGTTGTTTGGATCCTGGATGCTAATTGGTTAATAGCAGGGAGTTGAAGCACCACCATCCCAGCAATCTGCGGGTAGTGCCTGTTAGCGGTTCCATTAGATTTATAAATGCGCATCCACTGTCCCACGGCCCAGCCAGTCAATTTATAAACGTCATCTCCCCTGGAAAAATGTGTCTAGACCAATGGTATTCAAACCTTTTCAGCAGGGACACCATTTTTTCCTACAGAATTTCTGGGGTCCCCATTTTTTTGCAATCATTTCTTGTGATCCCACCCCAAATACAACTTTAAAATCGGTACGTCACATTTTTTTTTACATCAACAAATAACCTTCAATTACCCAATCAAATACTTTTTTTTATTAACTTTCTCAAAAACGTTTCTATATTGTCTCATACAATAATCTGTACTCATAATTTTTTGTTCCTAAATAATGAATATATATATCCCCACTGCAGTCCCTCCGACCCCGACTTTAAATATCACTGGTCTTGACAATATTTCCCAATGCCCCTAGGCTAGCATATGGTTTGAAACAGTTGAGGTTTGTCTAAACCTTGCTGTCTGCCTCTCCGACCTGTGGATCAATGTTGCCGTTTTTTTGGTGACCTCCACCGTGCGATGTGTATGAATGTGACCAGAATGACAGCTTCTCTGAGCCAGGCAAATTAATTTATCAGGGTCATTATAATGGATATATCCAAAGAAATGGCAATATAATCCAAGGTAAAACAAACAAAAGTGCAGACAGTTTTCTGTCATTTCAGCTGCTTGATGTGATTGTGTGATAGACTTAGTTGGCTGGCTAGCAAAGGAAAAGTAGCTAGCCTGCATAGCTACGGTGCATTCGGAAAGTATTCAGACCCCTTACTTTTTTCCACATTTTGTTACGTTACAGCCTTATTCTGAAAATGGATTAAGTCAAATAAAATCTATCTACACACAATACCCCATAATGACAAAGCGATAACATATCATTTTTAATTCATAAAAAAAGATTTAAAAAATACCTTATTTACATACGTTTTCAGACCCTTTGCTATGAGGCTGGAAATTGAGCTCAGGTCCATCCTGTTTCCATTGATCATCCTTGAGATGTTTCTACAACTTGATTGGAGTCCACCTGTGGTAAAGTCAATGGATTGGTCATGATTTGAAAAGGCACACACCTGTCTATCTATATAAGGTTCCACAGTTGACAGTGCATAAACTAAGCCATGAGGTGGAAGGAATTGTCCCTAGAGCTCCGAGACAGGATTGTGTCGAGGCACAGACGTGGGGAAGGGTACCGATACATTTCTGCAGCATTGAAGGTACCCAAGAACACAGTGGCTTCCATCATTCTTAAAAGGAAGAAGTTTGGAACCACCAAGACTCTTCCAAGAGCCAGCTGCTCAGCCAAACCATCCCTACGGTGAATCAGCCCTTATTCAGGAGTTATTCACACGATAATTCCCGGGATCTCAAGCCTTATTGCTTAGTTAATGGACTAAGTCATTTCTGACTTCATTAGGTTCTGAGAGCGATAAATGCCCCACCCACCCAGCCACCCACCCAGCCAAAGTCACACCCTTAGTATCCTACTCATGCAGTTTCTGTAGTGTAGTGGTTATCACGTTCGCCTAACACGCGAAAGGTCCCCGGTTCGAGACCGGGCAGAAACACATTATAACAAATTAGACAGTAAGCCTATTCACTTAGGGCTCGATCCCAATTTAGGAATTCATGCTTTTCATACGCACTTCTCAGTATTTGCTATTCAGACTTACCCTTTTAAGTCGCGTAACGCACTCTGCTGGGGTGGCTAGCTTGGGCGCTCTGAATAAATTCCTGCTACGTGTGGTCTGAGTTCCATAATGATTCAAATAGGCTACATGTCCCAAATTATTGCAATACTTTAGCTTAATATGATTCACTAATGCTAGCAACCCTCAGGAACAATTCACAAGGATGTGACAGATTAAAGGTCAACGGAATGAAAGTATGCCAAAATAAATGAATGTGGCTGTTACTGACAGTGGCTCCCGATAGTGGCTAATATTTAACATGATACAAATTGTCAAATAAAACTGGGAAAAGCCCCACAGTGGAGGTGTCATAATACCCATAAAACCTAGCGGTCAAACAGGGAAATGGTTCCAACCATTTTTCCACCATTCATTTTTCCCATAGGGGATTTTAGAAACACAAAAAATAATACATTTGTAGTTCTTTATGATAGCCACATTAGCAGTTAATTAGCATTTAATTTTGGGGGGGTAAATACAGGCGAATATTTTTTATAAAAGTCACCTTGTCCTAGAGAGAATTACACGGTTACCATGCCAGGGTAAGCCAACAAGAAACACAGGCCTTTTTTAAGTGTTTTTAAAATCCCCTGTGGGGAATATGAATGGTGGAAAAACGATTGGAACCATTTCCCTGTTCGACCGCTAGTTCTTATGGGTATTATGACTCCTACTGTGGTACTCTATTTGGGATATTATGGGCGGTAGACTTGTGTGCATTCCTAACATTTTCCATGACTTCCACTCTTTTTCTTGTAGTTTCCGTAGTGTAGTGGTTATCACGTTCGCCTCACACGTGAAAGGTCCCCGGTTCGAAACCGCGCGGAAACAAATTTTAACAAAACAGATAGTGATGACAGAAACAGGGTCATAACTGAAAAAAACGAAACAAATACATAGGCCTGCAGAATACATGAATAGACCAGTCTTAGACCTGTCTTTCAATAACCAGAGGCAGATAGTGATAACTGAAAAAAAACGAAACAAATACATAGGCCTACAGAATACATGAATAGACCAGTCTTAGACATGTCTTTCAATAACCGGAGGCAATGCAATGTTATAAAACAGGTTGTTTGGATCCTGGATGCTAATTGGTTAATAGCAGGGAGTTGAAGCACCACCATCCCAGCAATCTGCGGGTAGTGCCTGTTAGCGGTTCCATTAGATTTATAAATGCGCATCCACTGTCCCACGGCCCAGCCAGTCAATTTATAAACGTCATCTCCCCTGGAAAAATGTGTCTAGACCAATGGTATTCAAACCTTTTCAGCAGGGACACCATTTTTTCCTACAGAATTTCTGGGGTCCCCATTTTTTTGCAATCATTTCTTGTGATCCCACCCCAAATACAACTTTAAAATCGGTACGTTACATTTTTTTTTACATCAACAAATAACCTTCAATTACCCAATCAAATACTTTTTTTTATTAACTTTCTCAAAAACGTTTCTATATTGTCTCATACAATAATCTGTACTCATAATTTTTTGTTCCTAAATAATGAATATATATATCCCCACTGCAGTCCCTCCGACCCCGACTTTAAATATCACTGGTCTAGACAATATTTCCCAATGCCCCTAGGCTAGCATATGGTTTGAAACAGTTGAGGTTTGTCTAAACCTTGCTGTCTGCCTCTCCGACCTGTGGATCAATGTTGCCGTTTTTTTGGTGACCTCCACCGTGCGATGTGTATGAATGTGACCAGAATGACAGCTTCTCTGAGCCAGGCAAATTAATTTATCAGGGTCATTATAATGGATATATCCAAAGAAATGGCAATATAATCCAAGGTAAAACAAACAAAAGTGCAGACAGTTTTCTGTCATTTCAGCTGCTTGATGTGATTGTGTGATAGACTTAGTTGGCTGGCTAGCAAAGGAAAAGTAGCTAGCCTGCATAGCTACGGTGCATTCGGAAAGTATTCAGACCCCTTACTTTTTTCCACATTTTGTTACGTTACAGCCTTATTCTGAAAATGGATTAAGTCAAATAAAATCTATCTACACACAATACCCCATAATGACAAAGCGATAACATATCATTTTTAATTCATAAAAAAAAAATTAAAAAAATACCTTATTTACATACGTTTTCAGACCCTTTGCTATGAGGCTGGAAATTGAGCTCAGGTCCATCCTGTTTCCATTGATCATCCTTGAGATGTTTCTACAACTTGATTGGAGTCCACCTGTGGTAAAGTCAATGGATTGGTCATGATTTGAAAAGGCACACACCTGTCTATCTATATAAGGTTCCACAGTTGACAGTGCATAAACTAAGCCATGAGGTGGAAGGAATTGTCCCTAGAGCTCCGAGACAGGATTGTGTCGAGGCACAGACGTGGGGAAGGGTACCGATACATTTCTGCAGCATTGAAGGTACCCAAGAACACAGTGGCTTCCATCATTCTTAAAAGGAAGAAGTTTGGAACCACCAAGACTCTTCCAAGAGCCAGCTGCTCAGCCAAACCATCCCTACGGTGAATCAGCCCTTATTCAGGAGTTATTCACACGATAATTCCCGGGATCTCAAGCCTTATTGCTTAGTTAATGGACTAAGTCATTTCTGACTTCATTAGGTTCTGAGAGCGATAAATGCCCCACCCACCCAGCCACCCACCCAGCCAAAGTCACACCCTTAGTATCCTACTCATGCAGTTTCTGTAGTGTAGTGGTTATCACGTTCGCCTAACACGCGAAAGGTCCCCGGTTCGAGACCGGGCAGAAACACATTATAACAAATTAGACAGTAAGCCTATTCACTTAGGGCTCGATCCCAATTTAGGAATTCATTCTTTTCCTACGCACTTCTCAGTATTTGCTATTCAGACTTACCCTTTTAAGTCGCGTAACGCACTCTGCTGGGGTGGCTAGCTTGGGCGCTCTGAATAAATTCCTGCTACGTGTGGTCTGAGTTCCATAATGATTCAAATAGGCTACATGTCCCAAATTATTGCAATACTTTAGCTTAATATGATTCACTAATGCTAGCAACCCTCAGGAACAATTCACAAGGATGTGACAGATTAAAGGTCAACGGAATGAAAGTATGCCAAAATAAATGAATGTGGCTGTTACTGACAGTGGCTCCCGATAGTGGCTAATATTTAACATGATACAAATTGTCAAATAAAACTGGGAAAAGCCCCACAGTGGAGGTGTCATAATACCCATAAAACCTAGCGGTCAAACAGGGAAATGGTTCCAACCATTTTTCCACCATTCATTTTTCCCATAGGGGATTTTAGAAACACAAAAAATAATACATTTGTAGTTCTTTATGATAGCCACATTAGCAGTTAATTAGCATTTAATTTTGGGGGGGTAAATACAGGCGAATATTTTTTATAAAAGTCACCTTGTCCTAGAGAGAATTACACGGTTACCATGCCAGGGTAAGCCAACAAGAAACACAGGCCTTTTTTAATTGTTTTTAAAATCCCCTGTGGGGAATATGAATGGTGGAAAAACGATTGGAACCATTTCCCTGTTCGACCGCTAGTTCTTATGGGTATTATGACTCCTACTGTGGTACTCTATTTGGGATATTATGGGCGGTAGACTTGTGTGCATTCCTAACATTTTCCATGACTTCCACTCTTTTTCTTGTAGTTTCCGTAGTGTAGTGGTTATCACGTTCGCCTCACACGCGAAAGGTCCCCGGTTCGAAACCGGGTGGAAACTAATTTTAACAAAACAGATAGTGATGACAGAAACAGGGTCATAACTGAAAAAAACGAAACAAATACATAGGCCTGCAGAATACATGAATAGACCAGTCTTAGACATGTCTTTCAATAACCAGAGGCAGATAGTGATAACTGAAAAAAAACGAAACAAATACATAGGCCTACAGAATACATGAATAGACCAGTCTTAGACATGTCTTTCAATAACCAGAGGCAATGCAATGTTATTAAACAGGTTGTTTGGATCCTGGATGCTAATTGGTTAATAGCAGGGAGTTGAAGCACCACCATCCCAGCATTCTGCGTGTAGTGCCTGTTAGCGGTTCCATTAGATTTATAAATGCGCATCCACTGTCCCACGGCCCAGCCAGTCAATTTATAAACTTCATCTCCCCTGGAAAAATGTGTCTAGACCAATGGTATTCAAACCTTTTCAGCAGGGACACCATTTTTTCCTACAGAATTTCTGGGGTGCCCATTTTTTTGCAATCATTTCTTGTGATCCCACCCTAAATACAACTTTAAAATCGGTACGTTACATTTTTTTTTACATCAACAAATAACCTTCAATTACCCAATCAAATACTTTTTTTCTAATTAACTTTCTCAAAAACGTTTCTATATTGTCTCATACAATAATCTGTACTCATAATTTTTTGTTCCTAAATAATGAATATATATATCCCCACTGCAGTCCCCCCGACCCCGACTTTAAATATCACTGGTCTAGACAATATTTCCCAATGCCCCTAGGCTAGCATATGGTTTGAAACAGTTGAGGTTTGTCTAAACCTTGCTGTCTGCCTCTCCGACCTGTGGATCAATGTTGCCGTTTTTTTGGTGACCTCCACCGTGCGATGTGTATGAATGTGACCAGAATGACAGCTTCCCTGAGACAGGCAAATTAATTTATCAGGGTCATTATAATGGATATATCCAAAGAAATGGCAATATAATCCAAGGTAAAACAAACAAAAGTGCAGACAGTTTTCTGTCATTTCAGCTGCTTGATGTGATTGTGTGATAGATTTAGTTGGCTGGCTAGCAAAGGAAAAGTAGCTAGCCTGCATAGCTACAGTGCATTCGGAAAGTATTCAGACCCCTTACTTTTTTCCACATTTTGTTACGTTACAGCCTTATTCTGAAAATGGATTAAGTCAAATAAAATCTATCTTCACACAATACCCCATAATGACAAAGCGATAACATATCATTTTTAATTCATAAAAAAAGATTTAAAAAATACCTTATTTACATACGTTTTCAGACCCTTTGCTATGAGGCTGGAAATTGAGCTCAGGTCCATCCTGTTTCCATTGATCATCCTTGAGATGTTTCTACAACTTGATTGGAGTCCACCTGTGGTAAATTCAATGGATTGGTCATGATTTGAAAAGGCACACACCTGTCTGTCTATATAAGGTTCCACAGTTGACAGTGCATGTCAGATTATAAACTAAGCCATGAGGTGGAAGGAATTGTCCCTAGAGCTCCGAGACAGGATTGTGTCGAGGCACAGACGTGGGGAAGGGTACCGATACATTTCTGCAGCATTGAAGGTACCCAAGAACACAGTGGCTTCCATCATTCTTAAAAGGAAGAAGTTTGGAACCACCAAGACTCTTCCAAGAGCCAGCTGCTCAGCCAAACCATCCCTACGGTGAATCAGCCCTTATTCAGGAGTTATTCACACGATAATTCCCGGGATCTCAAGCCTTATTGCTTAGTTAATGGACTAAGTCATTTCTGACTTCATTAGGTTCTGAGAGCGATAAATGCCCACCCACCCAGCCACCCACCCAGCCAAAGTCACACCCTTAGTATCTTACTCATGAAGTTTCTGTAGTGTAGCGGTTATCACGTTCGCCTAACACGTGAAAGGTCCCTGGTTCGAGACCGGGCAGAAACACATTTTAACAAATTAGACAGTAAGCCTATTCACTTAGGGCTCGATCCCAATTTAGGAATTCATTCTTTTCCTACGCACTTCTCAGTATTTGCTATTCAGACTTACCCTTTTAAGTCGCGTAACGCACTCTGCTGGGGTGGCTAGCTTGGGCGCTCTGAATAAATTCCTGCTACGTGTGGTCTGAGTTCCATAATGATTCAAATAGGCTACGTGTCCCAAATTATTGCAATACTTTAGCTTAATATGATTCACTAATGCTAGCAACCCTCAGGAACAATTCACAAGGATGTGACAGATTAAAGGTCAACGGAATGAAAGTATGCCAAAATAAATGTATGTGGCTGTTACTGACAGTGGCTCCCGATAGTGGCTAATATTTAACATGATACAAATTGTCAAATAAAACTGGGAAAAGCCCCACAGTGGAGGTGTCATAATACCCATAAAACCTAGCGGTCAAACAGGGAAATGGTTCCAACCATTTTTCCACCATTCATTTTTCCCATAGGGGATTTTAGAAACACAAAAAATAATACATTTGTAGTTCTTTATGATAGCCACATTAGCAGTTAATTAGCATTTAATTTTGGGGGGGTAAATACAGGCGAATATTTTTTATAAAAGTCACCTTGTCCTAGAGAGAATTACACGGTTACCATGCCAGGGTAAGCCAACAAGAAACACAGGCCTTTTTTAAGTGTTTTTAAAATCCCCTGTGGGGAATATGAATGGTGGAAAAACGATTGGAACCATTTCCCTGTTCGACCGCTAGTTCTTATGGGTATTATGACTCCTACTGTGGTGCTCTATTTGGGATATTATGGGCGGTAGACTTGTGTGCATTCCTAACATTTTCCATGACTTCCACTCTTTTTCTTGTAGTTTCCGTAGTGTAGTGGTTATCAAGTTCGCCTCACACGCGAAAGGTCCCCGGTTCGAAACCGGGTGGAAACTAATTTTAACAAAACAGATAGTGATGACAGAAACAGGGTCATAACTGAAAAAAACTAAACAAATACATAGGCCTGCAGAATACATGAATAGACCAGTCTTAGACATGTCTTTCAATAACCAGAGGCAGATAGTGATAACTGAAAAAAAACGAAACAAATACATAGGCCTACAGAATACATGAATAGACCAGTCTTAGACATGTCTTTCAATAACCAGAGGCAATGCAATGTTATAAAAAAGGTTGTTTGGATCCTGGATGCTAATTGGTTAATAGCAGGGAGTTGAAGCACCACCATCCCAGCAATCTGCGGGTAGTGCCTGTTAGCGGTTCCATTAGATTTATAAATGCGCATCCACTGTCCCACGGCCCAGCCAGTCAATTTATAAACGTCATCTCCCCTGGAAAAATGTGTCTAGACCAATGGTATTCAAACCTTTTCAGCAGGGACACCATTTTTTCCTACAGAATTTCTGGGGTCCCCATTTTTTTGCAATCATTTCTTGTGATCCCACCCCAAATACAACTTTAAAATCGGTACGTTACATTTTTTTTTACATCAACAAATAACCTTCAATTACCCAATCAAATACTTTTTTTTATTAACTTTCTCAAAAACGTTTCTATATTGTCTCATACAATAATCTGTACTCATAATTTTTTGTTCCTAAATAATGAATATATATCCCCACTGCAGTCCCTCCGACCCCGACTTTAAATATCACTGGTCTTGACAATATTTCCCAATGCCCCTAGGCTAGCATATGGTTTGAAACAGTTGAGGTTTGTCTAAACCTTGCTGTCTGCCTCTCCGACCTGTGGATCAATGTTGCCGTTTTTTTGGTGACCTCCACCGTGCGATGTGTATGAATGTGACCAGAATGACAGCTTCTCTGAGCCAGGCAAATTAATTTATCAGGGTCATTATAATGGATATATCCAAAGAAATGGCAATATAATCCAAGGTAAAACAAACAAAAGTGCAGACAGTTTTCTGTCATTTCAGCTGCTTGATGTGATTGTGTGATAGACTTAGTTGGCTGGCTAGCAAAGGAAAAGTAGCTAGCCTGCATAGCTACGGTGCATTCGGAAAGTATTCAGACCCCTTACTTTTTTCCACATTTTGTTACGTTACAGCCTTATTCTGAAAATGGATTAAGTCAAATAAAATCTATCTACACACAATACCCCATAATGACAAAGCGATAACATATCATTTTTAATTCATAAAAAAAGATTTAAAAAATACCTTATTTACATACGTTTTCAGACCCTTTGCTATGAGGCTGGAAATTGAGCTCAGGTCCATCCTGTTTCCATTGATCATCCTTGAGATGTTTCTACAACTTGATTGGAGTCCACCTGTGGTAAAGTCAATGGATTGGTCATGATTTGAAAAGGCACACACCTGTCTATCTATATAAGGTTCCACAGTTGACAGTGCATAAACTAAGCCATGAGGTGGAAGGAATTGTCCCTAGAGCTCCGAGACAGGATTGTGTCGAGGCACAGACGTGGGGAAGGGTACCGATACATTTCTGCAGCATTGAAGGTACCCAAGAACACAGTGGCTTCCATCATTCTTAAAAGGAAGAAGTTTGGAACCACCAAGACTCTTCCAAGAGCCAGCTGCTCAGCCAAACCATCCCTACGGTGAATCAGCCCTTATTCAGGAGTTATTCACACGATAATTCCCGGGATCTCAAGCCTTATTGCTTAGTTAATGGACTAAGTCATTTCTGACTTCATTAGGTTCTGAGAGCGATAAATGCCCCACCCACCCAGCCACCCACCCAGCCAAAGTCACACCCTTAGTATCCTACTCATGCAGTTTCTGTAGTGTAGTGGTTATCACGTTCGCCTAACACGCGAAAGGTCCCCGGTTCGAGACCGGGCGGAAACACATTATAACAAATTAGACAGTAAGCCTATTCACTTAGGGCTCGATCCCAATTTAGGAATTCATTCTTTTCCTACGCACTTCTCAGTATTTGCTATTCAGACTTACCCTTTTAAGTCGCGTAACGCACTCTGCTGGGGTGGCTAGCTTGGGCGCTCTGAATAAATTCCTGCTACGTGTGGTCTGAGTTCCATAATGATTCAAATAGGCTACATGTCCCAAATTATTGCAATACTTTAGCTTAATATGATTCACTAATGCTAGCAACCCTCAGGAACAATTCACAAGGATGTGACAGATTAAAGGTCAACGGAATGAAAGTATGCCAAAATAAATGAATGTGGCTGTTACTGACAGTGGCTCCCGATAGTGGCTAATATTTAACATGATACAAATTGTCAAATAAAACTGGGAAAAGCCCCACAGTGGAGGTGTCATAATACCCATAAAAGCTAGCGGTCAAACAGGGAAATGGTTCCAACCATTTTTCCACCATTCATTTTTCCCATAGGGGATTTTAGAAACACAAAAAATAATACATTTGTAGTTCTTTATGATAGCCACATTAGCAGTTAATTAGCATTTAATTTTGGGGGGGTAAATACAGGCGAATATTTTTTATAAAAGTCACCTTGTCCTAGAGAGAATTACACGGTTACCATGCCAGGGTAAGCCAACAAGAAACACAGGCCTTTTTTAAGTGTTTTTAAAATCCCCTGTGGGGAATATGAATGGTGGAAAAACGATTGGAACCATTTCCCTGTTCGACCGCTAGTTCTTATGGGTATTATGACTCCTACTGTGGTACTCTATTTGGGATATTATGGGCGGTAGACTTGTGTGCATTCCTAACATTTTCCATGACTTCCACTCTTTTTCTTGTAGTTTCCGTAGTGTAGTGGTTATCACGTTCGCCTCACTTGTGAAAGGTCCCCGGTTCGAAACCGCGCGGAAACAAATTTTAACAAAACAGATAGTGATGACAGAAACAGGGTCATAACTGAAAAAAACGAAACAAATACATAGGCCTGCAGAATACATGAATAGACCAGTCTTAGACCTGTCTTTCAATAACCAGAGGCAGATAGTGATAACTGAAAAAAAACGAAACAAATACATAGGCCTACAGAATACATGAATAGACCAGTCTTAGACATGTCTTTCAATAACCGGAGGCAATGCAATGTTATAAAACAGGTTGTTTGGATCCTGGATGCTAATTGGTTAATAGCAGGGAGTTGAAGCACCACCATCCCAGCAATCTGCGGGTAGTGCCTGTTAGCGGTTCCATTAGATTTATAAATGCGCATCCACTGTCCCACGGCCCAGCCAGTCAATTTATAAACGTCATCTCCCCTGGAAAAATGTGTCTAGACCAATGGTATTCAAACCTTTTCAGCAGGGACACCATTTTTTCCTACAGAATTTCTGGGGTCCCCATTTTTTTGCAATCATTTCTTGTGATCCCACCCCAAATACAACTTTAAAATCGGTACGTTACATTTTTTTTTACATCAACAAATAACCTTCAATTACCCAATCAAATACTTTTTTTTAATTAACTTTCTCAAAAACGTTTCTATATTGTCTCATACAATAATCTGTACTCATAATTTTTTGTTCCTAAATAATGAATATATATATCCCCACTGCAGTCCCTCCGACCCCGACTTTAAATATCACTGGTCTAGACAATATTTCCCAATGCCCCTAGGCTAGCATATGGTTTGAAACAGTTGAGGTTTGTCTAAACCTTGCTGTCTGCCTCTCCGACCTGTGGATCAATGTTGCCGTTTTTTTGGTGACCTCCACCGTGCGATGTGTATGAATGTGACCAGAATGACAGCTTCTCTGAGCCAGGCAAATTAATTTATCAGGGTCATTATAATGGATATATCCAAAGAAATGGCAATATAATCCAAGGTAAAACAAACAAAAGTGCAGACAGTTTTCTGTCATTTCAGCTGCTTGATGTGATTGTGTGATAGACTTAGTTGGCTGGCTAGCAAAGGAAAAGTAGCTAGCCTGCATAGCTACGGTGCATTCGGAAAGTATTCAGACCCCTTACTTTTTTCCACATTTTGTTACGTTACAGCCTTATTCTGAAAATGGATTAAGTCAAATAAAATCTATCTACACACAATACCCCATAATGACAAAGCGATAACATATCATTTTTAATTCATAAAAAAAGATTTAAAAAATACCTTATTTACATACGTTTTCAGACCCTTTGCTATGAGGCTGGAAATTGAGCTCAGGTCCATCCTGTTTCCATTGATCATCCTTGAGATGTTTCTACAACTTGATTGGAGTCCACCTGTGGTAAAGTCAATGGATTGGTCATGATTTGAAAAGGCACACACCTGTCTATCTATATAAGGTTCCACAGTTGACAGTGCATAAACTAAGCCATGAGGTGGAAGGAATTGTCCCTAGAGCTCCGAGACAGGATTGTGTCGAGGCACAGACGTGGGGAAGGGTACCGATACATTTCTGCAGCATTGAAGGTACCCAAGAACACAGTGGCTTCCATCATTCTTAAAAGGAAGAAGTTTGGAACCACCAAGACTCTTCCAAGAGCCAGCTGCTCAGCCAAACCATCCCTACGGTGAATCAGCCCTTATTCAGGAGTTATTCACACGATAATTCCCGGGATCTCAAGCCTTATTGCTTAGTTAATGGACTAAGTCATTTCTGACTTCATTAGGTTCTGAGAGCGATAAATGCCCCACCCACCCAGCCACCCACCCAGCCAAAGTCACACCCTTAGTATCCTACTCATGCAGTTTCTGTAGTGTAGTGTTTATCACGTTCGCCTAACACGCGAAAGGTCCCCGGTTTGAGACTGGGCAGAAACACATTATAACAAATTAGACAGTAAGCCTATTCACTTAGGGCTCGATCCCAATTTAGGAATTCATTCTTTTCCTACGCACTTCTCAGTATTTGCTATTCAGACTTACCCTTTTAAGTCGCGTAACGCACTCTGCTGGGGTGGCTAGCTTGGGCGCTCTGAATAAATTCCTGCTACGTGTGGTCTGAGTTCCATAATGATTCAAATAGGCTACATGTCCCAAATTATTGCAATACTTTAGCTTAATATGATTCACTAATGCTAGCAACCCTCAGGAACAATTCACAAGGATGTGACAGATTAAAGGTCAACGGAATGAAAGTATGCCAAAATAAATGTATGTGGCTGTTACTGACAGTGGCTCCCGATAGTGGCTAATATTTAACATGATACAAATTGTCAAATAAAACTGGGAAAAGCCCCACAGTGGAGGTGTCATAATACCCATAAAACCTAGCGGTCAAACAGGGAAATGGTTCCAACCATTTTTCCACCATTCATTTTTCCCATAGGGGATTTTAGAAACACAAAAATAATACATTTGTAGTTCTTTATGATAGCCACATTAGCAGTTAATTAGCATTTAATTTTGGGGGGGTAAATACAGGCGAATATTTTTTATAAAAGTCACCTTGTCCTAGAGAGAATTACACGGTTACCATGCCAGGGTAAGCCAACAAGAAACACAGGCCTTTTTTAAGTGTTTTTAAAATCCCCTGTGGGGAATATGAATGGTGGAAAAACGATTGGAACCATTTCCCTGTTCGACCGCTAGTTCTTATGGGTATTATGACTCCTACTGTGGTACTCTATTTGGGATATTATGGGCGGTAGACTTGTGTGCATTCCTAACATTTTCCATGACTTCCACTCTTTTTCTTGTAGTTTCCGTAGTGTAGTGGTTATCACGTTCGCCTCACACGCGAAAGGTCCCCGGTTCGAAACCGGGTGGAAACTAATTTTAACAAAACAGATAGTGATGACAGAAACAGGGTCATAACTGAAAAAAACGAAACAAATACATAGGCCTGCAGAATACATGAATAGACCAGTCTTAGACCTGTCTTTCAATAACCAGAGGCAGATAGTGATAACTGAAAAAAAACGAAACAAATACATAGGCCTACAGAATACATGAATAGACCAGTCTTAGACATGTCTTTCAATAACCAGAGGCAATGCAATGTTATAAAAAAGGTTGTTTGGATCCTGGATGCTAATTGGTTAATAGCAGGGAGTTGAAGCACCACCATCCCAGCAATCTGCGGGTAGTGCCTGTTAGCGGTTCCATTAGATTTATAAATGCGCATCCACTGTCCCACGGCCCAGCCAGTCAATTTATAAACGTCATCTCCCCTGGAAAAATGTGTCTAGACCAATGGTATTCAAACCTTTTCAGCAGGGACACCATTTTTTCCTACAGAATTTCTGGGGTCCCCATTTTTTTGCAATCATTTCTTGTGATCCCACCCCAAATACAACTTTAAAATCGGTACGTTACATTTTTTTTTACATCAACAAATAACCTTCAATTACCCAATCAAATACTTTTTTTTATTAACTTTCTCAAAAACGTTTCTATATTGTCTCATACAATAATCTGTACTCATAATTTTTTGTTCCTAAATAATGAATATATATATCCCCACTGCAGTCCCTCCGACCCCGACTTTAAATATCACTGGTCTTGACAATATTTCCCAATGCCCCTAGGCTAGCATATGGTTTGAAACAGTTGAGGTTTGTCTAAACCTTGCTGTCTGCCTCTCCGACCTGTGGATCAATGTTGCCGTTTTTTTGGTGACCTCCACCGTGCGATGTGTATGAATGTGACCAGAATGACAGCTTCTCTGAGCCAGGCAAATTAATTTATCAGGGTCATTATAATGGATATATCCAAAGAAATGGCAATATAATCCAAGGTAAAACAAACAAAAGTGCAGACAGTTTTCTGTCATTTCAGCTGCTTGATGTGATTGTGTGATAGACTTAGTTGGCTGGCTAGCAAAGGAAAAGTAGCTAGCCTGCATAGCTACGGTGCATTCGGAAAGTATTCAGACCCCTTACTTTTTTCCACATTTTGTTACGTTACAGCCTTATTCTGAAAATGGATTAAGTCAAATAAAATCTATCTACACACAATACCCCATAATGACAAAGCGATAACATATCATTTTTAATTCATAAAAAAAGATTTAAAAAATACCTTATTTACATACGTTTTCAGACCCTTTGCTATGAGGCTGGAAATTGAGCTCAGGTCCATCCTGTTTCCATTGATCATCCTTGAGATGTTTCTACAACTTGATTGGAGTCCACCTGTGGTAAAGTCAATGGATTGGTCATGATTTGAAAAGGCACACACCTGTCTATCTATATAAGGTTCCACAGTTGACAGTGCATAAACTAAGCCATGAGGTGGAAAGAATTGTCCCTAGAGCTCCGAGACAGGATTGTGTCGAGGCACAGACGTGGGGAAGGGTACCGATACATTTCTGCAGCATTGAAGGTACCCAAGAACACAGTGGCTTCCATCATTCTTAAAAGGAAGAAGTTTGGAACCACCAAGACTCTTCCAAGAGCCAGCTGCTCAGCCAAACCATCCCTACGGTGAATCAGCCCTTATTCAGGAGTTATTCACACGATAATTCCCGGGATCTCAAGCCTTATTGCTTAGTTAATGGACTAAGTCATTTCTGACTTCATTAGGTTCTGAGAGCGATAAATGCCCCACCCACCCAGCCACCCACCCAGCCAAAGTCACACCCTTAGTATCCTACTCATGCAGTTTCTGTAGTGTAGTGGTTATCACGTTCGCCTAACACGCGAAAGGTCCCCGGTTCGAGACCGGGCGGAAACACATTATAACAAATTAGACAGTAAGCCTATTCACTTAGGGCTCGATCCCAATTTAGGAATTCATTCTTTTCCTACGCACTTCTCAGTATTTGCTATTCAGACTTACCCTTTTAAGTCGCGTAACGCACTCTGCTGGGGTGGCTAGCTTGGGCGCTCTGAATAAATTCCTGCTACGTGTGGTCTGAGTTCCATAATGATTCAAATAGGCTACATGTCCCAAATTATTGCAATACTTTAGCTTAATATGATTCACTAATGCTAGCAACCCTCAGGAACAATTCACAAGGATGTGACAGATTAAAGGTCAACGGAATGAAAGTATGCCAAAATAAATGTAATGTGGCTGTTACTGACAGTGGCTCCCGATAGTGGCTAATATTTAACATGATACAAATTGTCAAATAAAACTGGGAAAAGCCCCACAGTGGAGGTGTCATAATACCCATAAAACCTAGCGGTCAAACAGGGAAATGGTTCCAACCATTTTTCCACCATTCATTTTTCCCATAGGGGATTTTAGAAACACTAAAAATAATACATTTGTAGTTCTTTATGATAGCCACATTAGCAGTTAATTAGCATTTAATTTTGGGGGGGTAAATACAGGCGAATATTTTTTATAAAAGTCACCTTGTCCTAGAGAGAATTACACGGTTACCATGCCAGGGTAAGCCAACAAGAAACACAGGCCTTTTTTAATTGTTTTTAAAATCCCCTGTGGGGAATATGAATGGTGGAAAAACGATTGGAACCATTTCCCTGTTCGACCGCTAGTTCTTATGGGTATTATGACTCCTACTGTGGTACTCTATTTGGGATATTATGGGCGGTAGACTTGTGTGCATTCCTAACATTTTCCATGACTTCCACTCTTTTTCTTGTAGTTTCCGTAGTGTAGTGGTTATCACGTTCGCCTCACACGCTGAAAGGTCCCCGGTTCGAAACCGGGGGGAAACTAATTTTAACAAAACAGATAGTGATGACAGAAACAGGGTCATAACTGAAAAAAACGAAACAAATACATAGGCCTGCAGAATACATGAATAGACCAGTCTTAGACCTGTCTTTCAATAACCAGAGGCAGATAGTGATAACTGAAAAAAAACGAAACAAATACATAGGCCTACAGAATACATGAATAGACCAGTCTTAGACATGTCTTTCAATAACCGAGGCAATGCAATGTTATAAAACAGGTTGTTTGGATCCTGGATGCTAATTGGTTAATAGCAGGGAGTTGAAGCACCACCATCCCAGCAATCTGCGGGTAGTGCCTGTTAGCGGTTCCATTAGATTTATAAATGCGCATCCACTGTCCCACGGCCCAGCCAGTCAATTTATAAACTTCATCTCCCCTGGAAAAATGTGTCTAGACCAATGGTATTCAAACCTTTTCAGCAGGGACACCATTTTTTCCTACAGAATTTCTGGGGTCCCCATTTTTTTGCAATCATTTCTTGTGATCCCACCCCAAATACAACTTTAAAATCGGTACGTTACATTTTTTTTTACATCAACAAATAACCTTCAATTACCCAATCAAATACTTTTTTTCTAATTAACTTTCTCAAAAACGTTTCTATATTGTCTCATACAATAATCTGTACTCATAATTTTTTGTTCCTAAATAATGAATATATATATCCCCACTGCAGTCCCTCCCGACCCCCGACTTTAAATATCACTGGTCTAGACAATATTTCCCAATGCCCCTAGGCTAGCATATGGTTTGAAACAGTTGAGGTTTGTCTAAACCTTGCTGTCTGCCTCTCCGACCTGTGGATCAATGTTGCCGTTTTTTTGGTGACCTCCACCGTGCGATGTGTATGAATGTGACCAGAATGACAGCTTCTCTGAGCCAGGCAAATTAATTTATCAGGGTCATTATAATGGATATATCCAAAGAAATGGCAATATAATCCAAGGTAAAACAAACAAAAGTGCAGACAGTTTTCTGTCATTTCAGCTGCTTGATGTGATTGTGTGATAGACTTAGTTGGCTGGCTAGCAAAGGAAAAGTAGCTAGCCTGCATAGCTACAGGTGCATTCGGAAAGTATTCAGACCCCTTACTTTTTTCCACATTTTGTTACGTTACAGCCTTATTCTGAAAATGGATTAAGTCAAATAAAATCTATCTACACACAATACCCCATAATGACAAAGCGATAACATATCATTTTTAATTCATAAAAAAAGATTTAAAAAATACCTTATTTACATACGTTTTCAGACCCTTTGCTATGAGGCTGGAAATTGAGCTCAGGTCCATCCTGTTTCCATTGATCATCCTTGAGATGTTTCTACAACTTGATTGGAGTCCACCTGTGGTAAAGTCAATGGATTGGTCATGATTTGAAAAGGCACACACCTGTCTGTCTATATAAGGTTCCACAGTTGACAGTGCATAAACTAAGCCATGAGGTGGAAGGAATTGTCCCTAGAGCTCCGAGACAGGATTGTGTCGAGGCACAGACGTGGGGAAGGGTACCGATACATTTCTGCAGCATTGAAGGTACCCAAGAACACAGTGGCTTCCATCATTCTTAAAAGGAAGAAGTTTGGAACCACCAAGACTCTTCCAAGAGCAGGCTGCTCAGCCAAACCATCCCTACGGTGAATCAGCCCTTATTCAGGAGTTATTCACACGATAATTCCCGGGATCTCAAGCCTTATTGCTTAGTTAATGGACTAAGTCATTTCTGACTTCATTAGGTTCTGAGAGCGATAAATGCCCCACCCACCCAGCCACCCACCCAGCCAAAGTCACACCCTTAGTATCCTACTCATGCAGTTTCTGTAGTGTAGCGGTTATCACGTTCGCCTAACACGCGAAAGGACCCAGGTTCGAGACCGGGCGGAAACACATTTATAACAAATTAGACAGTAAGCCTATTCACTTAGGGCTCGATCCCAATTTAGGAATTCATGCTTTTCCTACGCACTTCTCAGTATTTGCTATTCAGACTTACCCTTTTAAGTCGCGTAACGCACTCTGCTGGGGTGGCTAGCTTGGGCGCTCTGAATAAATTCCTGCTACGTGTGGTCTGAGTTCCATAATGATTCAAATAGGCTACATGTCCCAAATTATTGCAATACTTTAGCTTAATATGATTCACTAATGCTAGCAACCCTCAGGAACAATTCACAAGGATGTGACAGATTAAAGGTCAACGGAATGAAAGTATGCCAAAATAAATGTATGTGGCTGTTACTGACAGTGGCTCCCGATAGTGGCTAATATTTAACATGATACAAATTGTCAAATAAAACTGGGAAAAGCCCCACAGTGGAGGTGTCATAATACCCATAAAACCTAGCGGTCAAACAGGGAAATGGTTCCAACCATTTTTCCACCATTCATTTTTCCCATAGGGGATTTTAGAAACACTTAAAATAATACATTTGTAGTTCTTTATGATAGCCACATTAGCAGTTAATTAGCATTTAATTTTGGGGGGGTAAATACAGGCGAATATTTTTTATAAAAGTCACCTTGTCCTAGAGAGAATTACACGGTTACCATGCCAGGGTAAGCCAACAAGAAACACAGGCCTTTTTTAATTGTTTTTAAAATCCCCTGTGGGGAATATGAATGGTGGAAAAACGATTGGAACCATTTCCCTGTTCGACCGCTAGTTCTTATGGGTATTATGACTCCTACTGTGGTACTCTATTTGGGATATTATGGGCGGTAGACTTGTGGGCATTCCTAACATTTTCCATGACTTCCACTCTTTTTCTTGTAGTTTCTGTAGTGTAGTGGTTATCACGTTTGCCTCACACGCGAAAGGTCCCCTGGTTCGAAACCGGGCGGAAACTAATTTTAACAAAACAGATAGTGATGACCGAAACAGGGTCATAACTGAAAAAAACGAAACAAATAAATAGGCCTGCAGAATACATGAATAGACCAGTCTTAGACATGTCTTTCAATAACCAGAGGCAGATAGTGATAACTGAAAAAAAACGAAACAAATACATAGGCCTACAGAATACATGAAAAGACCAGTCTTAGACATGTCTTTCAATAACCAGAGGTAATGCAATGTTATAAAACAGGTTGTTTGGATCCTGGATGCTAATTGGTTAATAGCAGGGAGTTGAAGCACCAACATCCCAGCATTCTGCGGGTAGTGCCTGTTAGCGGTTCCATTAGATTTATAAATGCGCATCCACTGTCCCACGGCCCAGCCAGTCAATTTATAAACTTCATCTCCCCTGGAAAAATGTGTCTAGACCAATGGTATTCAAACCTTTTCAGAAGTGACACCATGTTTTCCTACAGAATTTCTGGGGTCCCCATTTTTTTGCAATCATTTCTTGTGATCCCACCCCAAATACAACTTTAAAATCGGTACGTTACATTTTTTTTTACATCAACAAATAACCTTCAATTACCCAATCAAATACTTTTTTTCTAATTAACTTTCTCAAAAACGTTTCTATATTGTCTCATACAATAATCTGTACTCATAATTTTTTTGTTCCTAAATAATGAATATATATATCCCCACTGCAGTCCCCTCCGACCCCGACTTTAAATATCACTGGTCTAGACAATATTTCCCAATGCCCCTAGGCTAGCATATGGTTTGAAACAGTTGAGGTTTGTCTAAACCTTGCTGTCTGCCTCTCCGACCTGTGGATCAATGTTGCCGTTTTTTTGGTGACCTCCACCGTGCGATGTGTATGAATGTGACCAGAATGACAGCTTCTCTGAGCCAGGCAAATTAATTTATCAGGGTCATTATAATGGATATATCCAAAGAAATGGCAATATAATCCAAGGTAAAACAAACAAAAGTGCAGACAGTTTTCTGTCATTTCAGCTGCTTGATGTGATTGTGTGATAGACTTAGTTGGCAGGCTAGCAAAGGAAAAGTAGCTAGCCTGCATAGCTACGGTGCATTCGGAAAGTATTCAGACCCCTTACTTTTTTCCACATTTTGTTACGTTACAGCCTTATTCTGAAAATGGATTAAGTCAAATAAAATCTATCTACACACAATACCCCATAATGACAAAGCGATAACATATCATTTTTAATTCATAAAAAAAGATTTAAAAAATACCTTATTTACATACGTTTTCAGACCCTTTGCTATGAGGCTGGAAATTGAGCTCAGGTCCATCCTGTTTCCATTGATCATCCTTGAGATGTTTCTACAACTTGATTGGAGTCCACCTGTGGTAAAGTCAATGGATTGGTCATGATTTGAAAAGGCACACACCTGTCTGTCTATATAAGGTTCCACAGTTGACAGTGCATAAACTAAGCCATGAGGTGGAAGGAATTGTCCCTAGAGCTCCGAGACAGGATTGTGTCGAGGCACAGACGTGGGGAAGGGTACCGATACATTTCTGCAGCATTGAAGGTACCCAAGAACACAGTGGCTTCCATCATTCTTAAAAGGAGGAAGTTTGGAACCACCAAGACTCTTCCAAGAGCCAGCTGCTCAGCCAAACCATCCCTACGGTGAATCAGCCCTTATTCAGGAGTTATTCACACGATAATTCCCGGGATCTCAAGCCTTATTGCTTAGTTAATGGACTAAGTCATTTCTGACTTCATTAGGTTCTGAGAGCGATAAATGCCCCACCCACCCAGCCACCCACCCAGCCAAAGTCACACCCTTAGTATCCGACTCATGCAGTTTATGTAGTGTAGTGGTTATCACGTTCGCCTAACACGCGAAAGGTCCCCGGTTCGAGACCGGGCGAAACACATTATAACAAATTAGACAGTAAGCCTATTCACTTAGGGCTCGATCCCAATTTAGGAATTCATGCATTTTCCTACGCACTTCTCAGTATTTGCTATTCAGACTTACCCTTTTAAGTCGCGTAACGCACTCTGCTGGGGTGGCTAGCTTGGGCGCTCTGAATAAATTCCTGCTACGTGTGGTCGAGTTCCATAATGATTCAAATAGGCTACATGTCCCAAATTATTGCAATACTTTAGCTTAATATGATTCATTAATGCTAGCAACCCTCAGGAACAATTCACAAGGATGTGACAGATTAAAGGTCAACGGAATGAAAGTATGCCAAAATAAATGTATGTGGCTGTTACTGACAGTGGCTCCAGATAGTGGCTAATATTTAACATGATACAAATTGTCAAATAAAACTGTGAAAAGCCCCACAGTGGAGGTGTCATAATACCCATAAAACCTAGCGGTCAAACAGGGAAATGGTTCCAACCATTTTTCCACCATTCATTTTTCCCATAGGGGATTTTAGAAACACAAAAAAATAATACATTTGTAGTTCTTTATGATAGCCACATTAGCAGTTAATTAGCATTTAATTTTGGGGGGGTAAATACAGGCGAATATTTTTTATAAAAGTCACCTTGTCCTAGAGAGAATTACACGGTTACCATGCCAGGGTAAGCCAACAAGAAACACAGGCCTTTTTTAATTGTTTTTAAAATCCCCTGTGGGGAATATGAATGGTGGAAAAACGATTGGAACCATTTCCCTGTTCGACCGCTAGTTCTTCTGGGTATTATGACTCCTACTGTGGTACTCTATTTGGGATATTATGGGCGGTAGACTTGTGGGCATTCCTAACATTTTCCATGACTTCCACTTTTTTTCTTGTAGTTTCTGTAGTGTAGTGGTTATCACGTTCGCCTCACACGCGAAAGGTCCCCGTTTCGAAACCGGGCGGAAACAAATTTTAACAAAACAGATAGTGATGACAGAAACAGGGTCATAACTGAAAAAAACGAAACAAATACATAGGCCTGCAGAATAAATGAATAGACCAGTCTTAGACATGTCTTTCAATAACCAGAGGCAGATATTGATAACTGAAAAAAAACGAAACAAATACATAGGCCTACAGAATACATGAATAGACCAGTCTTAGACATGTCTTTCAATAACCAGAGGCAATGCAAAGTTATAAAACAGGTTGTTTGGATCCTGGATGCTAATTGGTTAATAGCAGGGAGTTGAAGCACCACCATCCCAGCATTCTGCGGGTAGTGCCTGTTAGCGGATCCATTAGATTTATAAATGCGCATCCACTGTCCCACGGCCCAGCCAGTCACTTTATAAACTTCAACTCCCCTGGAAAAATGTGTCTAGACCAATGGTATTCAAACCTTTTCAGCAGGGACACCATTTTTTCCTACAGAATTTCTGGGGTCCCCATTTTTTTGCAATCATTTCTTGTGATCCCACCCCAAGTACAACTTTGAAATCGGTACGTTACATTTTTTTTTACATCAACAAATAACCTTCAATTACCCAATCAAATACTTTTTTTCTAATTAACTTTCTCAAAAACGTTTCTATATTGTCTCATACAATAATCTGTACTATAAATTTTTTGTTCCTAAATAATGAATATATATATCCCCACTGCAGTCCCCCCGACCCCGACTTTAAATATCACTGGTCTAGACAATATTTCCCAATGCCCCTAGGCTAGCATATGGTTTGAAACAGTTGAGGTTTGTCTAAACCTTGCTGTCTGCCTCTCCGACCTGTGGATCAATGTTGCCGTTTTTTTTGTGACCTCCACCGTGCGATGTGAATGAATGTGACCAGAATGACAGCTTCCCTGAGACAGGCAAATTAATTTATCAGGGTCATTATAATGGATATATCCAAAAAAATGGCAATATAATCCAAGGTAAAACAAACAAAAGTGCAGACAGTTTTCTGTCATTTCAGCTGCTTGATGTGATTGTGTGATAGATTTAGTTGGCTGGCTAGCAAAGGAAAAGTAGCTAGCCTGCATAGCTACAGTGCATTTGGAAAGTATTCAGACCCCTTACTTTTTTCCACATTTTGTTACGTTACAGCCTTATTCTGAAAATGGATTAAGTCAAATAAAATCTATCTTCACACAATACCCCATAATGACAAAGCGATAACATATCATTTTTAATTAATAAAAAAAGATTTTAAAAATACCTTATTTACATACGTTTTCAGACCCTTTGCTATGAGGCTGGAAATTGAGCTCAGGTCCATCCTGTTTCCATTGATCATCCTTGAGATGTTTCTACAACTTGATTGGAGTCCACCTGTGGTAAATTCAATGGATTGGTCATGATTTGAAAAGGCACACACCTGTCTGTCTATATAAGGTTCCACAGTTGACAGTGCATGTCAGAGCATAAACTAAGCCATGAGGTGGAAGGAATTGTCCCTAGAGCTCCGAGACAGGATTGTGTCGAGGCACAGACGTGGGGAAGGGTACCGATACATTTCTGCAGCATTGAAGGTACCCAAGAACACAGTGGCTTCCATCATATTTAAAAGGAACAAGTTTGGAACCACCAAGACTCTTCCAAGAGCCGGCTGCTCAGCCAAACCATCCCTACGGTGAATCAGCCCTTATTCAGGAGTTATTCACACGATAATTCCCGGGATCTCAAGCCTTATTGCTTAGTTAATGGACTAAGTCATTTCTGACTTCATTAGGTTCTGAGAGCTTATTCAGGAGTTATTCACACGATAATTCCCAGGATCTCAAGCCTTATTGCTTAGTTAATGAGCTAAGTCATTTCTGACTTCATTAGGTTCTGAGAGCGATAAATGCCCCACCCACCCACCCAGCCAAAGTCACACCCTTAGTATCCTACTCATGCAGTTTCCGTAGTGTAGCGGTTATCACGTTCGCCTAACACGCGAAAGGAGACCGGGCGGAAACACATTTTAACAAATTAGACAGTAAGCCTATTCACTTAGGGCTCGATCCCAATTTAGGAATTCATGCTTTTCCTACGCACTTCTCAGTATTTGCTATTCAGACTTACCCTTTTAAGTCGCGTAACGCACTCTGCTGGGGTGGCTAGCTTGGGCGCTCTGAATAAATTCCTGCTACGTGTGGTCTGAGTTCCATAATGATTCAAATAGGCTACATGTCTCAAATTATTGCAATACTTTAGCTTAATATGATTCACTAATGCTAGCAACCCTCAGGAACAATTCACAAGGATGTGACAGATTAAAGAAAGGTCAACGGAATGAAAGTATGCCAAAATAAATGTATGTAGCTGTTACTGACAGTGGCTCCCGATAGTGGCTAATATTTAACATGATACAAATTGTCAAATAAAACTTGGAAAAGCCCCACAGTGGAGGTGTCATAATACCCATAAAACCTAGCGGTCAAACAGGGAAATGGTTCCAACCACTTTCCACCATTCATTTTTCCCATAGGGTATTTTAGAAACACTTAAAATAATACATTTGTAGTTCTTTATGATAGCCACATTAGCAGTTAATTAGCATTTAATTTTGGGGGGGTAAATACAGGTGAATATTTTTTATAAAAGTCACCTTGTGCTAGAGAGAATTACACGGTTACCATGCCAGGGTAAGCCAACAAGAAACACAGGCCTTTTTTAATTGTTTTTAAAATCCCCTGTAGGGAATATGAATGGTGGAAAAACGATTGGAACCATTACCCTGTTCGACCGCTAGTTCTTATGGGTATTATGACTCCTACTGTGGTACTCTATTTGGGATATTATGGGCGGTAGACTTGTGGGCATTCCTAACATTTGCCATGACTTCCACTCTTTTTCTTGTAGATTCTGTAGTGTAGTGGTTATCACGTTCGCCTCACACGCGAAAGGTCCCCGGTTCGAAACCGGGCGGAAGCAAATTTTAACAAAACAGATAGTGATGACAGAAACAGGGTCATAACTGAAAAAAACGAAACAAATACATAGGCCTGCAGAATACATGAATAGACCAATCTTAGACCAGAGGCAGATAGTGATAACTGAAAAAAAACGAAACAAATACATAGGCCTACAGAATACATGAAAAGACCAGTCTTAGACATGTCTTTCAATAACCAGAGGCAATGCAATGTTATAAAACAGGTTGTTTGGATCCTGGATGCTAATTGGTTAATAGCAGGGAGTTGAAGCACCACCATCCCAGCATTCTGCGGGTAGTGCCTGTTAGCGGTTCCATTAGATTTATAAATGCGCATCCACTGTCCCACGGCCCAGCCAGTCAATTTATAAACTTCATCTAACCTGGAAAAATGTGTTTAGACCAATGGTATTCAAACCTTTTCAGCAGGGACACCATGTTTTCCTACAGAATTTCTGGGGTCCCCATTTTTTTGCAATCATTTCTTGTGATCCCACCCCAAATACAACTTTAAAATCGGTACGTTACATTTTTTTTTACATCAACAAATAACCTTCAATTACCCAATCAAATACTTTTTTTCTAATTAACTTTCTCAAAAACGTTTCTATATTGTCTCATACAATAATCTGTACTCATAATTTTTTGTTCCTAAATAATGAATATATATACCCCCACTTTAAATATCACTGGTCTAGACAATATTTCCCAATGCCCCTAGGCTAGCATATGGTTTGAAACAGTTGAGGTTTGTCAATTCAAATAGGCTACATGTCCCAAATTATTGCAATACTTTAGCTTAATATGATTCACTAATGCTAGCAACCCTCAGGAACAATTCACAAGGATGTGACAGATTAAAGAAAGGTCAACGGAATGAAAGTATGCCAAAATAAATGTATGTGGCTGTTACTGACAGTGGCTCCCGATAGTGGCTAATATTTAACATGATACAAATTGTCAAATAAAACTGGGAAAAGCCCCACAGTGGAGGTGTCATAATACCCATAAAACCTAGCGGTCAAACAGGGAAATGGTTCCAACCATTTTTCTACCATTCATTTTTCCCATAGGGGATTTTAGAAACACTTAAAATAATACATTTGTAGTTCTTTATGATAGCCACATTAGCAGTTAATTAGCATTTAATTTTGGGGGGGTAAATACAGGCGAATATTTTTTATAAAAGTCACCTTGTCCTAGAGAGAATTACACGGTTACCATGCCAGGGTAAGCCAACAAGAAACACAGGCCTTTTTTAATTGTTTTTAAAATCCCCTGTGGGGAATATGAATGGTGGAAAAACGATTGGAACCATTTCCCTGTTCGACCGCTAGTTCTTATGGGTATTATGACTCCTACTGTGGTACTCTATTTTGGATATTATGGGCGGTAGACTTGTGGGCATTCCTAACATTTTCCATGACTTCCACTCTTTTTCTTGTAGTTTCCGTAGTGTAGTGGTTATCACGTTCGCCTCACACGCGAAAGGTCCCCGGTTCGAAACCGGGCGGAAACAAATTTTAACAAAACAGATAGTGATGACAGAAACAGGGTCATAACTGAAAAAAACGAAACAAATACATAGGCCTGCAGAATACATGAATAGACCAGTCTTAGACATGTCTTTCAATAACCAGAGGCAATGCAATGTTATAAAACAGGTTGTTTGGATCCTGGATGCTAATTGGTTAATAGCAGGGAGTTGAAGCACCACCATCCCAGCATTCTGCGGGTAGTGCCTGTTAGCGGTTCCATTAGATTTATAAATGTGCATCCACTGTCCCACGGCCCAGCCAGTCAATTTATAAACTTCATCTAACCTGGAAAAATGTGTTTAGACCAATGGTATTCAAACCTTTTCAGCAGGGACACCATTTTTTCCTACAGAATTTCTGGGGTCCCCATTTTTTTGCAATCATTTCTTGTGATCCCACCCCAAATACAACTTTAAAATCGGTACGTTACATTTTTTTTTACATCAACAAATAACCTTCAATTACCCAATCAAATACTTTTTTTCTAATTAACTTTCTCAAAAACGTTTCTATATTGTCTCATACAATAATCTGTACTCATAATTTTTTGTTCCTAAATAATGAATATATATATCCCCACTGCAGTCCCTCCGACCCCGACTTTAAATATCACTGGTCTAGACAATATTTCCCAATGCCCCTAGGCTAGCATATGGTTTGAAACAGTTGAGGTTTGTCTAAACCTTGCTGTCTGCCTCTCCGACTTGTGGATCAATGTTGCCGTTTTTTTGGTGACCTCCACCGTGCGATGTGTATGAATGTGACCAGAATGACAGCTTCTCTGAGCCAGGCAAATTCATTTATCAGGGTCATTATAATGGATATATCCAAAGAAATGGCAATATAATCCAAGGTAAAACAAACAAAAGTGCAGACAGTTTTCTGTCATTTCAGCTGCTTGATGTGATTGTGTGATAGATTTAGTTGGCTGGCTAGCAAAGGAAAAGTAGCTAGCCTGCATAGCTACAGTGCATTCGGAAAGTATTCAGACCCCTTACTTTTTTCCACATTTTGTTACGTTACAGCCTTATTCTGAAAATGGATTAAGTCAAATAAAATCTATCTACACACAATACCCCATAATGACGAAGCGATAACATATAATTTTTAATCCATAAAAAAAGATTTAAAAAATACCTTATTTACATACGTTTTCAGACCCTTTGCTATGAGGCTGGAAATTGAGCTCAGGTCCATCCTGTTTCCATTGATCATCCTTGAGATGTTTCTACAACTTGATTGGAGTCCACCTGTGTTAAATTCAATGGATTGGTCATGATTTGAAAAGGCACACACCTGTCTGTCTATATAAGGTTCCACAGTTGACAGTGCATGTCAGAGCATAAACTAAGCCATGAGGTGGAAGGAATTGTCCCTAGAGCTCCGAGACAGGATTTTGTCGAGGCACAGACGTGGGGAAGGGTACCGATACATTTCTGCAGCATTGAAGGTACCCAAGAACACAGTGGCTTCCATCATTCTTAAAAGGAAGAAGTTTGGAACCACCAAGACTCTTCCAAGAGCCGGCTGCTCAGCCAAACCATCCCTACGGTGAATCAGCCCTTATTCAGGAGTTATTCACACGATAATTCCCGGGATCTCAAGCCTTATTGCTCAGTTAATGGACTAAGTCATTTTTGACTTCGTTAGGTTCTGAGAGCGATAAATGCCCCACCCACCCACCCAGCCACCCACCCAGCCAAAGTCACACCCTTAGTATCCTACTCATGCAGTTTCTGTAGTGTAGCGGTTATCACGTTCGCCTAACACGCGAAAGGTCCCCGGTTCGAGACCGGGCGGAAACACATTTTAACAAATTAGACAGTAAGCCTATTCACTTAGGGCTCGATCCCAATTTAGGAATTCATGCTTTTCCTACGCACTTCTCAGTATTTGCTATTCAGACTTACCCTTTTAAGTCGCGTAACACACTCTGCTGGGGTGGCTAGCTTGGGCGCTCTGAATAAATTCCTGCTACGTGTGGTCTGAGTTCCATAATGATTCAAATAGGCTACATGTCCCAAATTATTGCAATACTTTAGCTTAATATGATTCACTAATGCTAGCAACCCTCAGGAACAATTCACAAGGATGTGACAGATTAAAGAAAGGTCAACGGAATGAAAGTATGCCAAAATAAATGTATGTGGCTGTTACTGACAGCGGCTCCCGATAGTGGCTAATATTTAACATGATACAAATTGTCAAATAAAACTGGGAAAAGCCCCACAGTGGAGGTGTCATAATACCCATAAAACCTAGCGGTCAAACAGGGAAATGGTTCCAACCATTTTTCCACTATTCATTTTTCCCATAGGGGATTTTAGAAACACTTAAAATAATACATTTGTAGTTCTTTATGATAGCCACATTAGCAGTTAATTAGCATTTAATTTTGGGGGGGTAAATACAGGCGAAAATCTTTTATAAAAGTCACCTTGTCCTAGAGAGAATTACACGGTTACCATGCCAGGGTAAGCCAACAAGAAACACAGGCCTTTTTTAATTGTTTTTAAAATCCCCTGTGGGGAATATGAATGGTGGGAAAACGATTGGAACCATTTCCCTGTTCGACCGCTAGTTCTTATGGGTATTATGACTCCTACTGTGGTACTCTATTTGGGATATTATGGGCGGTAGACTTGTGGGCAGTCCTAACATTTTCCATGACTTCCACTCTTTTTCTTGTAGTTTCCGTAGTGTAGTGGTTATCAAGTTTGCCTCACATGCGAAAGGTCCCCGGTTAGAAACCAAGCGCATTTTTTTTTTAACAAAACAGATAGTGATGACAGAAACAGGATCATAACTGAAAAAAACGAAACAAATACATAGGCCTGCAGAATACATGAATAGACCAGTCTTAGACATGTCTTTCAATAACCAGAGGCAGATAGTGATAACTGAAATAAAAATGAAACTAATACATAGGCCTACAGAATACATGAAAAGACCAGTCTTAGACATGTCTTTCAATAACCAGAGGCAATGCAATGTTATAAAACAGGTTGTTTGGATCCTGGATGCTAATTGGTTAATAGCAGGGAGTTGAAGCACCACCATCCCAGCATTCTGCGGGTAGTGCCTGTTAGCGGTTCCATTAGATTTATAAATGCGCATCCACTGTCCCACGGCCCAGTCAGTCAATTTATAAACTTCATCTCCCCTGGAAAAATGTGTCTAGACCAATGGTATTCAAACCTTTTCAGCAGGGACACCATGTTTTCCTACAGAATTTCTGGGGTCCCCATTTTTTTTCAATCATTTATTGTGATCCCACCCCAAACACAACTTTAAAATCGGTACGTTACATTTTTTTTTTTACATCAACAAATAACCTTCAATTACCCAATCAAATACTTTTTTTCTAATTAACTTTCTCAAAAACGTTTCTATATTGTCTCATACAATAATCTGTACTCATAATTTTTTGTTCCTAAATAATGAATATATATATCCCCACTGCAGTCCCCCCAACCCCGACTTTAAATATCACTGGTCTAGACAATATTTCCCAATGCCCCTAGGCTAGCATATGGTTTGAAACAGTTGAGGTTTGTCTAAACCTTGCTGTCTGCCTCTCCGACCTGTGGATCAATGTTGCCGTTTTTTTTGGTGACCTCCACCGTGCGATGTGTATGAATGTGACCAGAATGACAGCTTCTCTGAGCCAGGCAAATTAATTTATCAGGGTCATTATAATGGATATATCCAAAGAAATGGCAATATAATCCAAGGTAAAACAAACAAAAGTGCAGACAGTTTTCTGTCATTTCAGCTGCTTGATGTGATTGTGTGATAGATTTAGTTGGCTGGCTAGCAAAGGAAAAGTAGCTAGCCTGCATAGCTACAGTGCATTCGGAAAGTATTCAGACCCCTTACTTTTTTCCACATTTTGTTACGTTACAGCCTTATTCTGAAAATGGATTAAGTCAAATAAAATCTATCTACACACAATACCCCATAATGACAAAGCGATAACATATCATTTTTAATTCATAAAAAAAGATTTAAAAAATACCTTATTTACATACGTTTTCAGACCCTTTGCTATGAGGCTGGAAATTGAGCTCAGGTCAATCCTGTTTCCATTGATCATCCTTGAGATGTTTCTACAACTTGATTGGAGTCCACCTGTGGTAAATTCAATGGATTGGTCATGATTTGAAAAGGCACACACCTGTCTGTCTATATAAGGTTCCACAGTTGACAGTGCATGTCAGAGAATAAACTAAGCCATGAGGTGGAAGGAATTGTCCCTAGAGCTCCGAGACAGGATTTTGTCGAGGCACAGACGTGGGGAAGGGTACCAATACATTTCTGCAGCATTGAAGGTACCCAAGAACACAGTGGCTTCCATCATTCTTAAAAGGAAGAAGTTTGGAACCACCAAGACTCTTCCAAGAGCCGGCTGCTCAGCCAAACCATCCCTAAGGTGAATCAGCCCTTATTCAGGAGTTATTCACACGATAATTCCCGGGATCTCAAGCCTTATTGCTTAGTTACTGGACTAAGTAATTTCTGACTTCATTAGGTTCTGAGAGCGATAAATGCCCCACCCACCCAGCCACCCACCCAGCCAAAGTCACACCCTTAGTATCCTACTCATGCAGTTTCCGTAGTGTAGCGGTTATCACGTTCGCCTAACACGCGAAAGGTCCCCGGTTCGAGACCGGGCGGAAACACATTTTAACAAATTAGACAGTAAGCCTATTCACTTAGGGCTCGATCCAAATTTAGGAATTCATGCTTTTCCTACGCACTTCTCAGTATTTGCTATTCAGACTTACCCTTTTAAGTCGCGTAACGCACTCTGCTGGGGTGGCTAGCTTGGGCGCTCTGAATAAATTCCTGCTACGTGTGGTCTGAGTTCCATAATGATTCAAATAGGCTACATGTCCCAAATTATTGCAATACTTTAGCTTAATATGATTCACTAATGCTAGCAACCCTCAGGAACAATTCACAAGGATGTGACAGATTAAAGAAAGGTCAACGGAATGAAAGTATGCCAAAATAAATGTATGTGGCTGTTACTGACAGCGGCTCCCGATAGTGGCTAATATTTAACATGATACAAATTGTCAAATAAAACTGGGAAAAGCCCCACAGTGGAGGTGTCATAATACCCATAAAACCTAGCGGTCAAACAGGGAAATGGTTCCAACCATTTTTCCACTATTCATTTTTCCCTTAGGGGATTTTAGAAACACTTAAAATAATACATTTGTAGTTCTTTATGATCGCCACGTTAGCAGTTAATTAGCATTTAATTTTGGGGGGGTAAATACAGGCGAAAATCTTTTATATAAGTCACCTTGTCCTAGAGAGAATTACACGGTTACCATGCCAGGGTAAGCCAACAAGAAACACAGGCCTTTTTTAATTGTTTTTAAAATCCCCTGTGGGGAATATGAATGGTGGAAAAACGATTGGAACCATTTCCCTGTTCGACCGCTAGTTCTTATGGGTATTATGACTCCTACTGTGGTACTCTATTTGGGATATTATGGGCGGTAGACTTGTGGGCAGTCCTAACATTTTCCATGACTTCCACTCTTTTTCTTGTAGTTTCCGTAGTGTAGTGGTTATCAAGTTTGCCTCACATGCGAAAGGTCCCCGGTTAGAAACCAAGCGCATTTTTTTTTTAACAAAACAGATAGTGATGACAGAAACAGGATCATAACTGAAAAAAACGAAACAAATACATAGGCCTGCAGAATACATGAATAGACCAGTCTTAGACATGTCTTTCAATAACCAGAGGCAGATAGTGATAACTGAAATAAAAATGAAACTAATACATAGGCCTACAGAATACATGAAAAGACCAGTCTTAGACATGTCTTTCAATAACCAGAGGCAATGCAATGTTATAAAACAGGTTGTTTGGATCCTGGATGCTAATTGGTTAATAGCAGGGAGTTGAAGCACCACCATCCCAGCATTCTGCGGGTAGTGCCTGTTAGCGGTTCCATTAGATTTATAAATGCGCATCCACTGTCCCACGGCCCAGTCAGTCAATTTATAAACTTCATCTCCCCTGGAAAAATGTGTCTAGACCAATGGTATTCAAACCTTTTCAGCAGGGACACCATGTTTTCCTACAGAATTTCTGGGGTCCCCATTTTTTTTCAATCATTTATTGTGATCCCACCCCAAACACAACTTTAAAATCGGTACGTTACATTTTTTTTTTACATCAACAAATAACCTTCAATTACCCAATCAAATACTTTTTTTCTAATTAACTTTCTCAAAAACGTTTCTATATTGTCTCATACAATAATCTGTACTCATAATTTTTTGTTCCTAAATAATGAATATATATATCCCCACTGCAGTCCCCCCGACCCCGACTTTAAATATCACTGGTCTAGACAATATTTCCCAATGCCCCTAGGCTAGCATATGGTTTGAAACAGTTGAGGTTTGTCTAAACCTTGCTGTCTGCCTCTCCGACCTGTGGATCAATGTTGCCGTTTTTTTGGTGACCTCCACCGTGCGATGTGTATGAATGTGACCAGAATGACAGCTTCTCTGAGCCAGGCAAATTAATTTATCAGGGTCATTATAATGGATATATCCAAAGAAATGGCAATATAATCCAAGGTAAAACAAACAAAAGTGCAGACAGTTTTCTGTCATTTCAGCTGCTTGATGTGATTGTGTGATAGATTTAGTTGGCTGGCTAGCAAAGGAAAAGTAGCTAGCCTGCATAGCTACAGTGCATTCGGAAAGTATTCAGACCCCTTACTTTTTTCCACATTTTGTTACGTTACAGCCTTATTCTGAAAATGGATTAAGTCAAATAAAATCTATCTACACACAATACCCCATAATGACAAAGCGATAACATATCATTTTTAATTCATAAAAAAGATTTAAAAAATACCTTATTTACATACGTTTTCAGACCCTTTGCTATGAGGCTGGAAATTGAGCTCAGGTCAATCCTGTTTCCATTGATCATCCTTGAGATGTTTCTACAACTTGATTGGAGTCCACCTGTGGTAAATTCAATGGATTGGTCATGATTTGAAAAGGCACACACCTGTCTGTCTATATAAGGTTCCACAGTTGACAGTGCATGTCAGAGCATAAACTAAGCCATGAGGTGGAAGGAATTGTCCCTAGAGCTCCGAGACAGGATTTTGTCGAGGCACAGACGTGGGGAAGGGTACCAATACATTTCTGCAGCATTGAAGGTACCCAAGAACACAGTGGCTTCCATCATTCTTAAAGGAAGAAGTTTGGAACCACCAAGACTCTTCCAAGAGCCGGCTGCTCAGCCAAACCATCCCTACGGTGAATCAGCCCTTATTCAGGAGTTATTCACACGATAATTCCCGGGATCTCAAGCCTTATTGCTTAGTTACTGGACTAAGTAATTTCTGACTTCATTAGGTTCTGAGAGCGATAAATGCCCCACCCACCCAGCCACCCACCCAGCCAAAGTCACACCCTTAGTATCCTACTCATGCAGTTTCCGTAGTGTAGCGGTTATCACGTTCGCCTAACATGCGAAAGGTCCCCGGTTCGAGACCGGGCGGAAACACATTTTAACAAATTAGACAGTAAGCCTATTCACTTAGGGCTCGATCCCAATTTAGGAATTCATGCTTTTCCTACGCACTTCTCAGTATTTGCTATTCAGACTTACCCTTTTAAGTCGCGTAACGCACTCTGCTGGGGTGGCTAGCTTGGGCGCTCTGAATAAATTCCTGCTACGTGTGGTCTGAGTTCCATAATGATTCAAATAGGCTACATGTCCCAAATTATTGCAATACTTTAGCTTAATATGATTCACTAATGCTAGCAACCCTCAGGAACAATACACAAGGATGTGACAGATTAAAGAAAGGTCAACGGAATGAAAGTATGCCAAAATAAATGTATGTGGCTGTTACTGACAGTGGGTCCCGATAGTGGCTAATATTTAACATGATACAAATTGTCAAATAAAACTGGTAAAAGCCCCACAGTGGAGGTGTCATAATACCCATAAAACCTAGCGGTCAAACAGGGAAATGGTTCCAACCATTTTTCCACCATTCATTTTTCCCATAGGGTATTTTAGAAACACTTAAAATAATACATTTGTAGTTCTTTATGATCGCCACATTAGCAGTTAATTAGCATTTAATTTTGGGGGGGTAAATACAGGCAAATATTTTTTATAAAAGTCACCTTGTCCTAGAGAGAATTACACGGTTACCATGCCAGGGTAAGCCAACAAGAAACACAGGCCTTTTTTAATTGTTTTTAAAATCCCCTGTGGGGAATATGAATGGTGGAAAAACGATTGGAACCATTTCCCTGTTCGACCGCTAGTTCTTATGGGTATTATGACTCCTACTGTGGTACTCTATTTGGGATATTATGGGCGGTAGACTTGTGGGCATTCCTAACATTTTCCATGACTTCGACTCTTTTCTTGTAGTTTCTGTAGTGTAGTGGTTATCACGTTCGCCTCACACGCGAAAGGTCCCTGGTTCGAAACAGGGCGAAAAACAATTTTAACAAAACAGATAGTGATGACCGAAACAGGGTCATAACTGAAAAAAACGAAACAAATAAATAGGCCTGCAGAATACATGAATAGACCAATCTTAGACAAGAGGCAGATAGTGATAACTGAAAAAAAACGAAACAAATACATAGGCCTACAGAATACATGAAAAGACCAGTCTTAGACATGTCTTTCAATAACCAGAGGCAATGCAATGTTATAAAACAGGTTGTTTGGATCCTGGATGCTAATTGGTTAATAGCAGGGAGTTGAAGCACCACCATCCCAGCACTCTGCGGGTAGTGCCTGTTAGCGGTTCCATTAGATTTATAAATGCGCATCCACTGTCCCACGGCCCAGCCAGTCAATTTATAAACTTCATCTCCCCTGGAAAAATGTGTCTAGACCAATGGTATTCAAACCTTTTCAGCAGGGACACCATGTTTTCCTACAGAATTTCTGGGGTCCCCATTTTTTTGCAATCATTTCTTGTGATCCCACCCCAAATACAACTTTAAAATCGGTACGTTACATTTTTTTTACATCAACAAATAACCTTCAATTACCCAATCAAATACTTTTTTTCTAATTAACTTTCTCAAAAACGTTTCTATATTGTCTCATACAATAATCTGTACTCATAATTTTTTGTTCCTAAATAATGAATATATATATCCCCACTGCAGTCCCCCCGACCCCGACTTTAAATATCACTGGTCTAGACAATATTTCCCAATGCCCCTAGGCTAGCATATGGTTTGAAACAGTTGAGGTTTGTCAATTCAAATAGGCTACATGTCCCAAATTATTGCAATACTTTAGCTTAATATGATTCACTAATGCTAGCAACCCTCAGGAACAATTCACAAGGATGTGACAGATTAAAGAAAGGTCAACGGAATGAAAGTATGCCAAAATAAATGTATGTGGCTGTTACTGACAGTGGCTCCCGATAGTGGCTAATATTTAACATGATACAAATTGTCAAATAAAACTGGGAAAAGCCCCACAGTGGAGGTGTCATAATACCCATAAAACCTAGCGGTCAAACAGGGAAATGGTTCCAACCATTTTTCCACTATTCATTTTTCCCATAGGGGATTTTAGAAACACTTAAAATAATACATTTGTAGTTCTTTATGATAGCCACATTAGCAGTTAATTAGCATTTAATTTTGGGGGGGTAAATACAGGCGAATATTTTTTATAAAAGTCACCTTGTCCTAGAGAGAATTACACGGTTACCATGCCAGGGTAAGCCAACAAGAAACAAAGGCCTTTTTTAATTGTTTTTAAAATCCCCTGTGGGGAATATGAATGGTGGAAAAACGATTGGAACCATTTCCCTGTTCGACCGCTAGTTCTTATGGGTATTATGACTCCTACTGTGGTAATCTATTTGGGATATTATGGGCGGTAGACTTGTGGGCAGTCCTAACATTTTCCATGACTTCCACTCTTTTTCTTGTAGTTTCCGTAGTGTAGTGGTTATCACGTTCGCCTCACACGCAAAAGGTCCCTGGTTTGAAACCGGGCGGAAACAAATTTTAACAAAACAGATAGTGATGACAGAAACAGGGTAATAACTGAAAAAAACGAAACAAATAAATAGGCCTGCAGAATACATGAATAGACCAATCTTAGACCAGAGGCAGATAGTGATAACTGAAAAAAAACTAAACAAATACATAGGCGTACAGAATACATGAAAAGACCAGTCTTAGACATGTCTTTCAATAACCAGAGGCAATGCAATGTTATAAAACAGGTTGTTTGGATCCTGGATGCTAATTGGTTAATAGCAGGGAGTTGAAGCACCACCATCCCAGCATTCTGCGGGTAGTGCCTGTTAGCGGTTCCATTAGATTTATAAATGCGCATCCACTGTCCCACGGCCCAGCCAGTCAATTTATAAACTTCATCTCCCCTGGAAAAATGTGTCTAGACCAATGGTATTCAAACCTTTTCAGCAGGGACACCATTTTTTCCTACAGAATTTCTGGGGTCCCCATTTTTTTGCAATCATTTCTTGTGATCCCACCCCAAATACAACTTTAAAATCGGTACGTTACATTTTTTTTTACATCAACAAATAACCTTCAATTACCCAATCAAATACTTTTTTTCTAATTAACTTTCTCAAAAACGTTTCTATATTGTCTCATACAATAATCTGTACTCATAATTTTTTGTTCCTAAATAATGAATATATATATCCCCACTGCAGTCCCCCCGACCCCGACTTTAAATATCACTGGTCTAGACAATATTTCCCAATGCCCCTAGGCTAGCATATGGTTTGAAACAGTTGAGGTTTGTCAATTCAAATAGGCTACATGTCCCAAATTATTGCAATACTTTAGCTTAATATGATTCACTAATGCTAGCAACCCTCAGGAACAATTCACAAGGATGTGACAGATTAAAGAAAGGTCAACGGAATGAAAGTATGCCAAAATAAATGTATGTGGCTGTTACTGACAGTGGCTCCCGATAGTGGCTAATATTTAACATGATACAAATTGTCAAATAAAACTGGGAAAAGCCCCACAGTGGAGGAGTCATAATACCCATAAAACCTAGCGGTCAAACAGGGAAATGGTTCCAACCATTTTTCCACTATTCATTTTTCCCATAGGGGATTTTAGAAACACTTAAAATAACACATTTGTAGTTCTTTATGATAGCCACATTAGCAGTTAATTAGCATTTAATTTTGGGGGGGTAAATACAGGCGAATATTTTTTATAAAAGTCACCTTGTCCTAGAGAGAATTACACGGTTACCATGCCAGGGTAAGCCAACAAGAAACAAAGGCCTTTTTTAATTGTTTTTAAAATCCCCTGTGGGGAATATGAATGGTGGAAAAACGATTGGAACCATTTCCCTGTTCGACCGCTAGTTCTTATGGGTATTATGACTCCTACTGTGGTACTCTATTTGGGATATTATGGGCGGTAGACTTGTGGGCAGTCCTAACATTTTCCATGACTTCCACTCATTTTCTTGTAGTTTCCGTAGTGTAGTGGTTATCACGTTCGCCTCACACGCAAAAGGTCCCTGGTTTGAAACCGGGCGGAAACAAATTTTAACAAAACAGATAGTGATGACAGAAACAGGGTCATAACTGAAAAAAACTAAACAAATAAATAGGCCTGCAGAATACATGAATAGACCAGTCTTAGACATGTCTTTCAATAACCAGAGGCAGATAGTGATAACTGAAAAAAAACGAAACAAATACATAGGCCTACAGAATACATGAATAGACCAGTCTTAGACATGTCTTTCAATAACCAGAGGCAATGCAAAGTTATAAAACAGGTTGTTTGGATCCTGGATGCTAATTGGTTAAGAGCAGGGAGTTGAAGCACCACCATCCCAGCATTCTGCGGGTAGTGCCTGTTAGCGGATCCATTAGATTTATAAATGCGCATCCACTGTCCCACGGCCCAGCCAGTCAATTTATAAACTTCATCTCCCCTGGAAAAATGTGTCTAGACCAATGGTATTCAAACCTTTTCAGCAGGGACACCATGTTTTCCTACAGAATTTCTGGGGTCCCCATTTTTTTGCAATCATTTCTTGTGATCCCACCCCAAATACAACTTTGAAATCGGTACGTTACATTTTTTTTTACATCAACAAATAACCTTCAATAACCCTATCAAATACTTTTTTTCTAATGAACTTTCTCAAAAACGTTTCTATATTGTCTCATACAATAATCTGTACTATAAATTTTTTGTTCCTAAATAATGAATATATATATCCCCACTGCAGTCCCCCCGACCCCGACTTTAAATATCACTGGTCTAGACAATATTTCCCAATGCCCCTAGGTTAGCATATGGTTTGAAACAGTTGAGGTTTGTCTAAACCTTGCTGTCTGCCTCTCCGACCTGTGGATCAATGTTGCCGTTTTTTTGGTGACCTCCACCGTGCGATGTGTATGAATGTGACCAGAATGACAGCTTCCCTGAGACAGGCAAATTAATTTATCAGGGTCATTATAATGGATATATCCAAAGAAATGGCAATATAATCCAAGGTAAAACAAACAAAAGTGCAGACAGTTTTCTGTCATTTCAGCTGCTTGATGTGATTGTGTGATAGATTTAGTTGGCTGGCTAGCAAAGGAAAAGTAGCTAGCCTGCATAGCTACAGTGCATTCGGAAAGTATTCAGACCCCTTACTTTTTTCCACATTTTGTTACGTTACAGCCTTATTCTGAAAATGGATTAAGTCAAATAAAATCTATCTACACACAATACCCCATAATGACAAAGCGATAACATATCATTTTTAATTCATAAAAAAAGATTTTAAAAATACCTTATTTACATACGTTTTCAGACCCTTTGCTATGAGGCTGGAAATTGAGCTCAGGTCCATCCTGTTTCCATTGATCATCCTTGAGATGTTTCTACAACTTGATTGGAGTCCACCTGTGGTAAATTCAATGGATTGGTCATGATTTGAAAAGGCACACACCTGTCTTTCTATATAAGGTTCAACAGTTGACAGTGCATGTCAGAGCATAAACTAAGCCATGAGGTGGAAGGAATTGTCCCTAGAGCTCCGAGACAGGATTGTGTCGAGGCACAGACGTGGGGAAGGGTACCGATACATTTCTGCAGCATTGAAGGTACCCAAGAACACAGTGGCTTCCATCATTCTTAAAAGGAAGAAGTTTGGAACCACCAAGACTCTTCCAAGAGCCGGCTGCTCAGCCAAACCATCCCTACGGTGAATCAGCCCTTATTCAGGAGTTATTCACACGATAGTTCACAGGATCTCAAGCCTTATTGCTTAGTTAATGAGCTGGGTCATTTCTGACTTCATTAGGTTCTGAGAGCGATAAATGCCCCACCCACCCACCCAGCCAAAGTCACACCCTTAGTATCCTACTCATGCAGTTTCCGTAGTGTAGCGGTTATCACGTTCGCCTAACACGCGAAAGGAGACCGGGCGGAAGCACATTTTAACAAATTAGACAGTAAGCCTATTCACTTAGGGCTCGATCCCTATTTAGGAATTCATGCTTTTCCTACGCACTTCTCAGTATTTGCTATTCAGACTTACCCTTTTAAGTCGCGTAACGCACTCTGCTGGGGTGGCTAGCTTGGGCGCTCTGAATAAATTCCTGCTACGTGTGGTCTGAGTTCCATAATGATTCAAATAGGCTACATGTCCCAAATTATTGCAATACTTTAGCTTAATATGATTCACTAATGCTAGCAACCCTCAGGAACAATTCACAAGGATGTGACAGATTAAAGAAAGGTCAACGGAATGAAAGTATGCCAAAATAAATGTATGTGGCTGTTACTGACAGTGGCTCCCGATAGTGGCTAATATTTAACATGATACACATTGTCAAATAAAACTGGGAAAAGCCCCACAGTTGAGGTGTCATAATACCCATAAAACCTAGCGGTCAAACAGGGAAATAG
Organism: Salmo trutta; assembly: GCF_901001165.1. Lineage (NCBI taxonomy): Eukaryota > Metazoa > Chordata > Actinopteri > Salmoniformes > Salmonidae > Salmo > Salmo trutta. The sequence goes on along the minus strand of NW_021822861.1, from coordinate 23,260 downwards.
TTCCAACCATTTTTCCACCATTCATTTTTCCCATAGGGGATTTTAGAAACACTTAAAATAATACATTTGTAGTTCTTTATGATAGCCACATTAGCAGTTAATTAGCATTTAATTTTGGGGGGGTAAATACAGGCGAATATTTTTTCTAAAAGTCACCTTGTCCTAGAGAGAATTACACGGTTACCATGCCAGGGTAAGCCAAGAAGAAACACGGGCCTTTTTTAATTGTTTTTAAAATCCCCTGTGGGGAATATGAATGGTGGAAAAACGATTGGAACCATTTCCCTGTTCGACCGCTAGTTCTTATGGGTATTATGACTCCTACTGTGGTACTCTATTTGGGATATTATGGGCGGTAGACTTGTGGGCATTCCTAACATACATGAAGGGACGTCGCGTGCGCCATCCGTATGGTTAGTGAGAAAGTCCATGTTGCAAATGTACGCTCCCTTACTAGACGTCCGACCACGTCCGATAAATCCGCGGACGGCGTCGGGCCGCTCACGGGGGCCGGATCTTCCAGGAAGTCATCGAACGGAGTCTCTCGGACCTTTAGTTTCCGTTTAATAAAATTTTCTAATTTTGGTCATTTCCTTGCAGTCCCGGATTATTCCACGAGAGGGCGTATGGAATCATATTGCAAATGTAACATATATCACCAATCGCGACACGGCTTTTTCTCCTAAACGGAAGATAATTCGAAGACGAAACTCGGTCTGCGTGGGTTTGGCATAATGGGCAGTTGGCCCCGAACAGGATGGAGTCGAGGCCTCGACGCTTTTCGAGTTAAGGCTATTTTTCTGGGATTGAAAGTCAAACAGGAAAATAGAGTGCTGATTTGACCGCTTCACATCAAACTACATGAGCCTACGGTGTCAGGAGAAAAGGAACCATGCATTTACCAATGTTCATTTCAGAGAAATTGTACAATGACACATTGGTGATATTCAACAACAAGAGGTTTTTTTTTCAAAAAAGTTACATATCCAGTTGCAGCGTGTTCAGATGAGTCCGTTAAGGCAGGTTTCGGAGCTCTGCGAGATTTCTGTGATTTTCTGTGATTTTCTGAAACAACACACACTTGTTCAACCCTCTGTAAATAAGTCAGTTCTTAAGAGAAACACTTAAAACTCAATATTCTATAAGAGCCTAACGTTCAGATTCCTGTGTCAACCAGAAATGCCTTATAATGGTGTCATAGGGGCTGTTTTGAAGGGTTAAAAAGGTCAGATCTTTCCACAACTTCATATGTGTGACTAGGCAACCCTCATGAACTGTAAATCAGTCATTTATCCCATCAGATGTCAAAGAAAAGCTCTCTCAAACACACACACAGCAAGGACGGAGTGACACAGTGCGGTGCTTAAAGACACAAAGAGCCTGCAATGGCATTACCATTATCTCTAGGCTGAGACGAGTTCAATGAGACGCCCCGCTTGACCGTAGCTTGCTCGGTATGAGCGCAGTGACCGTGAGAAAACTAGGCCCAAAATGAGGCCTGCACCAATATGTCAAGTGCTTATGGGTGACAGTGAGAGAACCATTAGGGTTAGAAGCACAATTCAACCTCAGGAGCGTTCCTGAGGTCCTCCCGATCTGTGCAAGCCTAACCTTGACCCTGTGGCATTAACCCTTCACAGTGAAAAGAAGGTGTTTAGATCAAACTGTGTGCAATGACTTCTCTCCCCATAGGAATACATTGACAATTCTCCTAAATTCAACCTGAAGTCTATGTGGGTTATGAATGCCTTGTGAACCTGTCTTCTATAACAATCCATCAGGCTACTGTGAGGTCTACCTGTGTCGATTCTAAGGTTCCTGGAGCAACCGGAAAATGTTAAAATCACCCTAGAGCTATTGTCATATAAGCAACCTGCAGATAGTGAAAATCACGCAACTCAACCATCTGTTACTCAGTCAATTCTTAAGGTAGAGACTTCTTATTCAGGATTCTGTTTATGTCTACCCCAAAGACAACGTGTGTGAAGCAACAGCTTCCTGTGACAACCGGAAGTGGTTAAAAACACTCAAGAGCTATTGTCATATTGCCACCTGCAGATAGTGAAAATCACGCAACTCAACCATCTGTTACTCAGTCAATTCTTAAGGTAGAGACTTCTTATTCAGGATTCTGTTTATGTCTACCCCAAAGACAACGTGTGTGAAGCAAGAGCTTCCTGTGACAACCGGAAGTGGTTAAAATCACCCAAGTGCTATTGTCATATGGACAACATGCATATAGTGAAAATCACGCAACTCAACCATCTGTCATTCAGTCAATTCTTAAGGTAGAGACTTCTTATTCAGGATTCTGTTTATGTCTACCCCAAAGACAACGTGTGTAAAGCAAGAGCTTCCTGTGACAACCGGAAGTGGTTAAAATCACCCAAGAGCTATTGTCATATTACGTGCGCATAGTGAAAATCACGCAACTCAACCATCTGTTACTCAGTCAATTCTTAAGGTAGAGACTTCTTATTCAGGATTCTGTTTATGTCTACCCCAAAGACAACGTGTGTGAAGCAACAGCTTCCTGTGACAACCGGAAGTGGTTAAAAACACCCAAGAGCTATTGTCATATTGCCACCTGCAGATAGTGAAAATCACGCAACTCAACCATCTGTTACTCAGTCAATTCTTAAGGTAGAGACTTCTTATTCAGGATTCTGTTTATGTCTACCCCAAAGACAACGTGTGTTGAGTAAGAACTTCATGTGACAACGGGAAGTGGTTAAAACAGCCTAGAGCTATTGTCATATGGTCAACCTGCATATAGTGAAAATCACGCAACTCAACCATCTGTTACTCAGTCAATTCTGAAGGTAGAGACTTCTTATTCAGGATTCTGTTTATGTCTACCCCAAAGACAACGTGTGTGAAGCAAGAGCTTCCTGTGACAACCGGAAGTGGTTGAAATCACCCAAGAGCTATTGTCATATTATATGCGCATAGTGAAAATCACGCAACTCAACCATCTGTTACTCAGTCAATTCTTAAGGTAGAGACTTCTTATTCAGGATTCTGTTTATGTCTACCCCAAAGACAACGTGTGTGAAGCAAGAGCTTCCTGTGACAACCGGAAGTGGTTAAAAACACCCAAGAGCTATTGTCATATTACGTGCGCATTGTGAAAATCACGCAACTCAACCATCTGTTACTCAGTCAATTCTTAAGGTAGAGACTTCTTATTCAGGATTATGTTTATGTCTACCCCAAAGACAACGTGTGTGAAGCAAGAGCTTCCTGTGACAACCAGAAGTGGTTAAAAACACCCAAGAGCTATTGTCATATTACGTGCACATAGTGAAAATCACGCAACTCAACCATCTGTTACTCAGTCAATTCTTAAGGTAGAGACTTCTTATTCAGGATTCCATTTATGTCTACCCCAAAGACAACGTGTGTTGAGTAAGAACTTCCTGTGACAACGGGAAGTGGTTAAAACAGCCTAGAGCTATTGTCATATTGCTACCTGCAGATAGTGAAAATCACGCAACTCAACCATCTGTTATTCAGTCAATTCTTAAGGTAGAGACTTCTTATTCAGGATTCTGTTTATGTCTACCCCAAAGACAACGTGTGTGAAGCAAGAGCTTCCTGTGACAACCGGAAGTGGTTAAAAACACCCAAGAGCTATTGTCATATTGCCACCTGCAGATAGTGAAAATCACGCAACTCAACCATCTGTTACTCAGTCAATTCTTAAGGTAGAGACTTCATATTCAGGATTCTGTATATGCCTACCCCAAAGACAACGTGTGTCTATTCTTTTTGCAAAAAAAACAAAAACACACACACACAATTTGGCCATAGGTACATAGTGTGGGGCTTAGAGGCTTATACCGTCTTCAATAGTTACTTTCGTTCAAACGATTCAAGAACCGTCAGACCTAGAGCTCCGACATTTTAGAAACCTGTTCTAGATCTCAAGTCGATAGTGCACGGTGATTTATGGGGCTCTAGAAGGTTCTCTGACCGAGAAACCGCCTCGTACATTTGCAATATTTTCAATTCATTTTGAATATCACGGACATGGCGACATGTAGAAATGTCCCAGAGTCGCAAGACTAGGTGCATTGAAACCGCCTCGGCCCATAGAGACGGACCCCAATGTCTCTGTCCGATAGCTCATTCAGGGACCCTGTAGTAACGCCCTGAAAAAGTGGATTTTCAGCACCAATTAAGGCCATTGCTCGGGCACCGAATGACCTATCGAGCCGAAACTTGGGATTCGGGGTCGCCTCACATAGGCCTACACATAATGTCAGAGCTGGACCCGCAGCTATAACGTAACTATGTGTTTTAGGTTTTTTTATGGTTAAAATTGAAAGCACTGTGAATTATGGGCCTTCTCTGACATATGTGATAGTTGGCTTCTATACGAGTTGGAAACAGTGGATTTGGTGTCAGATGCTATCAGTTTGGTGTCAAAATGACATCTAATTGACTGATGGACGCTGACTGCTGGGTGACGAGCAATGGAGAGGAACCACAGTCACTGCCCGGCCATCCCGAGTTCATCGAGCCAGTCAATAATGCGTTTCTGCAGTATTTTTGAGCATGCCTAATTTTGTGATGCTAAATGCCCATTGAATCATATTGCAAACGTAACGCGCAATATTGCAAATGTAACGCGCATTTGCAATATGATTCAACAGCAAAAAATATCACCAAAGTTGACATGATGAAATCAACACAACGAGCGATGGAGAGGAACCACAGTCACTGCACGGCCATCCCGAGATCATCGGGCCAGTCAATTATGCATTCTGAGCATGTCAAATTCGTTAAAAATGTTAAAAGCAACAGAGTCCCACTTCTCCCTCATCATACATGACAAGTAGACCATCTGCGTTGATTGATGGCTCAACATAGGGATATATATCATTTGGGCAGTATAAATGCCATTTGGACCATGGTTCACTGACTTTTGGGTTTGGAAACCGACTTCCTATGATCGTACATGGCAAACGGACAAACATACTGATGTGGCACATTCAATACTTTCATACATGTATAATTGACAAAAAAATAATTGGACATTTCATTTGCACATTTCTAATGGCATTTGGCAAAAAATATAAATATGTCACTTTTGACTTCCTATGAAATCATATTCCAAATGCACAAATCATATGCCTTATGCACAAGCAAATATGTCACTTTTGACTTCCTATGAAATCATATTCCAAATGCACAAAACATATGCCTTATGCACAAGCAAAAGCAACCCAAAAAACGACATCAATAAAAAACGTCAGAAGCATGTTCATACAGCTCTTATACATGTGTAATTGACATAACAATCGAAAAAAATTCGAAAAACGGTCCAGAAACCACTTTTTTACAAGGTGCTAAGTTTTCAAAAAAAAATAATTTTATCAAAATCTGAGACTTGGGTAAGAATTGGGTATCATTTGCTGTATGAAAATCCAAGGTGGAGCGCGCTCGCCATCTAAAGGAAATTTGGGGTGTTACAATTGGCAATTGCCATCGGAAAATTGCCATATGATTGGCCCGGAGATGGGCCGCTTTGGGTGGTTTTTGCAATCGTGTGTATGATTCGTGCTATGCCAATATGTTGCCATGTTATTTTGTCCAAATCAGGGGGGTATTCCCTTACATTTTCCATGACTTCCACTCTTTTTCTTGTAGTTTCCGTAGTGTAGTGGTTATCACGTTCGCCTCACACGCGAAAGGTCCCCGGTTCAAAACCGGGTGGAAGCTAATTTTAACAAAACAGATAGTGATGACAGAAACAGGGTCATAACTGAAAAAAACGAAACAAATACATAGGCCTGCAGAATACATGAATAGACCAGTCTTAGACATGTCTTTCAATAACCAGAGGCAGATAGTGATAACTGAAAAAAAACGAAACAAATACATAGGCCTACAGAATACATGAATAGACCAGTCTTAGACATGTCTTTCAATAACCAGAGGCAATGCAATGTTATAAAAAAGGTTGTTTGGATCCTGGATGCTAATTGGTTAATAGCAGGGAGTTGAAGCACCACCATCCTAGCAATCTGCGGGTAGTGCCTGTTAGCGGTTACATTAGATTTATAAATGCGCATCCACTGTCCCACGGCCCAGCCAGTCAATTTATAAACTTCATCTCCCCTGGAAAAATGTGTCTAGACCAATGGTATTCAAACCTTTTCAGCAGGGACACCATTTTTTCCTACAGAATTTCTGGGGTCCCCATTTTTTTGCAATCATTTCTTGTGATCCCACCCCAAATACAACTTTAAAATCGGTACGTTACATTTTTTTTTACATCAACAAATAACCTTCAATTACCCAATCAAATACTTTTTTTCTAATTAAATTTCTCAAAAAACGTTTCTATATTGTCTCATACAATAATCTGTACTCATAATATTTTGTTCATAAATAATGAATATATATATCCCCACTGCAGTCCCCCCGACCCCGACTTCAAATATACTTGGTCTAGACAATATTTCCCAATGCCCCTAGGCTAGCATATGGTTTGAAACAGTTGAGGTTTGTCTAAACCTTGCTGTTTGCCTCTCCGACCTGTGGATCAATGTTGCCGTTTTTTTGGTGACCTCCACCGTGCGATGTGTATGAATGTGACCAGAATGACAGCTTCTCTGAGCCAGGCAAATTAATTTATCAGGGTCATTATAATGGATATATCCAAAGAAATGGCAATATAATCCAAGGTAAAACAAACAAAAGTGCAGACAGTTTTCTGTCATTTCAGCTGCTTGATGTGATTGTGTGATAGATTTAGTTGGCTGGCTAGCAAAGGAAAAGTAGCTAGCCTGCATAGCTACAGTGCATTCGGAAAGTATTCAGACCCCTTACTTTTTTCCACATTTTGTTACGTTACAGCCTTATTCTGAAAATGGATTAAGTCAAATAAAATCTATCTACACACAATACCCCATAATGACAAAGCGATAACATATCATTTTTAATTCATAAAAAAGATTTAAAAAATACCTTATTTACATACGTTTTCAGACCCTTTGCTATGAGGCTGGAAATTGAGCTCAGGGCCATCCTGTTTCCATTGATCATCCTTGAGATGTTTCTACAACTTGATTGGAGTCCACCTGTGGTAAATTCAATGGATTGGTCATGATTTGAAAAGGCACACACCTGTCTGTCTATATAAGGTTCCACAGTTGACAGTGCATGTCAGAGCATAAACTAAGCCATGAGGTGGAAGGAATTGTCCCTAGAGCTCCGAGACAGGATTGTGTCGAGGCACAGACGTGGGGAAGGGTACCGATACATTTCTGCAGCATTGAAGGTACCCAAGAACACAGTGGCTTCCATCATTCTTAAAAGGAAGAAGTTTGGAACCACCAAGACTCTTCCAAGAGCCGGCTGCTCAGCCAAACCATCCCTACGGTGAATCAGCCCTTATTCAGGAGTTATTCACACGATAATTCCCGGGATCTCAAGCCTTATTGCTTAGTTAATGTACTAAGTCATTTCTGACTTCATTAGGTTCTGAGAGCGATAAATGCCCCACCCAACCACCCAGCCAAAGTCACACCCTTAGTATCCTACTCATGCAGTTTCCGTAGTGTAGAGGTTATCACGTTCGCCTAACACGCGAAAGGAGACCGGGAGGAAGCACATTTTAACAAATTAGACAGTAAGCCTATTCACTTAGGGCTCGATCCCAATTTAGGAATTCATGCTTTTCCTACGCACTTCTCAGTATTTGTTATTCAGACTTACCCTTTTAAGTCGCGTAACGCACTCTGCTGGGGTGGCTAGCTTGGGCGCTCTGAATAAATTCCTGCTACGTGTGGTCTGAGTTCCATAATGATTCAAATAGGCTACATGTCCCAAATTATTGCAATACTTTAGCTTAATATGATTCACTAATGCTAGCAACCCTCAGGAACAATTCACAAGGATGTGACAGATTAAAGAAAGGTCAACAGAATGAAAGTATGCCAAAATAAATGTATGTGGCTGTTACTGACAGTGGCTCCCGATAGTGGCTAATATTTAACATGATACAAATTGTCAAATAAAACTGGGAAAAGCCCCACAGTTAAGGTGTCATAATACCCATAAAACCTAGCGGTCAAACAGGGAAATAGTTCCAACCATTTTTCCACCATTCATTTTTCCCACAGGGGATTTTAGAAACACTTAAAATAATACATTTGTAGTTCTTTATGATAGCCACATTAGCACTTAATTAGCATTTAATTTTGGGGGGGTAAATACAGGCGAATATTTTTTCTAAAAGTCACCTTGTCCTAGAAAGAATTACACGGTTACCATGCCAGGGTAAGCCAACAAGAAACACAGGCCTTTCTTAATTGATTTTAAAATCCCCTGTGGGGAATATGAATGGTGGAAAAAAGATTGGAACCATTTCCCTGTTCGACCGCTAGTTCTTATGGGTATTATGACTCCTACTGTGGTACTCTATTTGGGATATTATGGGCGGTAGACTTGTGGGCATTCCTAACATTTTCCATGACTTCCACTCTTTTTCTTGTAGTTTCCGTAGTGTAGTGGTTATCACGTTCACCTCACACGCGGAAGGTCCCCGGTTCGAAACCGTGTGGAAACTAATTTTAACAAAACAGATAGTGATGACAGAAACAGGGTCATAACTGAAAAAAACTAAACAAATACATAGGCCTGAAGAATACATGAATAGACCAGTCTTAGACATGTCTTTCAATAACCAGAGGCAGATAGTGATAACTGAAAAAAAACGAAACAAATACATAGGCCTACAGAATACATGAATAGACCAGTCTTAGACATGTCTTTCAATAACCAGAGGCAATGCAATGTTATAAAAAAGGTTGTTTGGATCCTGGATGCTAATTGGTTAATAGCAGGGAGTTGAAGCACCACCATCCCAGCAATCTGCGGGTAGTGCCTGTTAGCGGTTCCATTAGATTTATAAATGCGCATCCACTGTCCCACGGCCCAGCCAGTCAATTTATAAACTTCATCTCCCCTGGAAAAATGTGTCTAGACCAATGGTATTCAAACCTTTTCAGCAGGGACACCATTTTTTCCTACAGAATTTCTGGGGTCCCCATTTTTTTGCAATCATTTCTTGTGATCCCACCCCAAATACAACTTTAAAATCGGTACGTTACATTTTTTTTTACATCAACAAATAACCTTCAATTACCCAATCAAATACTTTTTTTTAATTAACTTTCTCAAAAACGTTTCTATATTGTCTCATACAATAATCTGTACTCATAATTTTTTGTTCCTAAATAATGAATATATATATCCCCACTGCAGTCCCTCCGACCCCGACTTTAAATATCACTGGTCTAGACAATATTTCCCAATGCCCCTAGGCTAGCATATGGTTTGAAACAGTTGAGGTTTGTCTAAACCTTGCTGTCTGCCTCTCCGACCTGTGGATCAATGTTGCCGTTTTTTTGGTGACCTCCACCGTGCGATGTGTATGAATGTGACCAGAATGACAGCTTCTCTGAGCCAGGCAAATTAATTTATCAGGGTCATTATAATGGATATATCCAAAGAAATGGCAATATAATCCAAGGTAAAACAAACAAAAGTGCAGACAGTTTTCTGTCATTTCAGCTGCTTGATGTGATTGTGTGATAGACTTAGTTGGCTGGCTAGCAAAGGAAAAGTAGCTAGCCTGCATAGCTACGGTGCATTCGGAAAGTATTCAGACCCCTTACTTTTTTCCACATTTTGTTACGTTACAGCCTTATTCTGAAAATGGATTAAGTCAAATAAAATCTATCTACACACAATACCCCATAATGACAAAGCGATAACATATCATTTTTAATTCATAAAAAAAGATTTAAAAAATACCTTATTTACATACGTTTTCAGACCCTTTGCTATGAGGCTGGAAATTGAGCTCAGGTCCATCCTGTTTCCATTGATCATCCTTGAGATGTTTCTACAACTTGATTGGAGTCCACCTGTGGTAAAGTCAATGGATTGGTCATGATTTGAAAAGGCACACACCTGTCTATCTATATAAGGTTCCACAATTGACAGTGCATAAACTAAGCCATGAGGTGGAAGGAATTGTCCCTAGAGCTCCGAGACAGGATTGTGTCGAGGCACAGACGTGGGGAAGGGTACCGATACATTTCTGCAGCATTGAAGGTACCCAAGAACACAGTGGCTTCCATCAGTCTTAAAAGGAAGAAGTTTGGAACCACCAAGACTCTTCCAAGAGCCGGCTGCTCAGCCAAACCATCCCTACGGTGAATCAGCCCTTATTCAGGAGTTATTCACACGATAACTCCCGGGATCTCAAGCCTTATTGCTTAGTTAATAGACTAGGTCATTTCAGACTTCATTAGGTTCTGAGAGCGATAAATGCCCCACCCACCCAGCCACCCACCCAGCCAAAGTCACACCCTTAGTATCCTACTCATGCAGTTTCCGTAGTGTAGCGGTTATCACGTTCGCCTAACACGCGAAAGGAGACCGGGCGGAAACACATTTTAACAAATTAGACAGTAAGCCTATTCACTTAGGGCTCGATCCCAATTTAGGAATTCATGCTTTTCATACGCACTTCTAAGTATTTGCTATTCAGACTTACTCTTTTAAGTCGCGTAACGCACTCTGCTGGGGTGGCTAGCTTGGGCGCTCTGAATAAATTCCTGCTACGTGTGGTCTGAGTTCCATAATGATTCAAATAGGCTACATGTCCCAAATTATTGCAATACTTTAGCTTAATATGATTCACTAATGCTAGCAACCCTCAGGAACAATTCACAAGGATGTGACAGATTAAAGAAAGGTCAACGGAATGAAAGTATGCCAAAATAAATGTATGTGGCTGTTACTGACAGTGGCTCCCGATAGTGGCTAATATTTAAAATGATACAAATTGTCAAATAAAACTGGGAAAAGCCCCACAGTGGAGGTGTCATAATACCCATAAAACTTAGCGGTCAAACAGGGAAATGGTTCCAACCATTTTTCCACCATTCATTTTTCCCATAGGGGATTTTAGAAACACTTAAAATAATACATTTGTAGTTCTTTATGATCGCCACATTAGCAGTTAATTAGCATTTAATTTTGGGGGGGTAAATACAGGCGAATATTTTTTCTAAAAGTCACCTTGTCCTAGAGAGAATTACACGGTTACCATGCCAGGGTAAGCCAACAAGAAACACAGGCCTTTTTGAATTGTTTTTAAAATCCCCTGTGGGGAATATGAATGGTGGAAAAACGATTGGAACCATTTCCCTGTTCGACCGCTAGTTCTTATGGGTATTATGACTCCTACTGTGGTACTCTATTTGGGATATTATGGGTGGTAGACTTGTGGGCATTCCTAAAATTTTAAATGACTTCCACTCATTTTCATGTAGTTTCCGTAGTGTAGTGGTTATCACGTTCGCCACACACGCGAAAGGTCCCCGGTTCGAAACCGGGCGGAAACAAATTTTAACAAAACAGATAGTGATGACAGAAACAGGGTCATAACTGAAAAAACGAAACAAATACATAGGCCTGCAGAATACATGAATAGACCAGTCTTAGACATGTCTTTCAATAACCAGAGGCAGATAGTGATAACTGAAAAAAAACGAAACAAATACATAGGCCTACAGAATACATGAATAGACCAGTCTTAGACATGTCTTTCAATAACCAGAGGCAATGCAATGTTATAAAACAGGTTGTTTGGATCCTGGATGCTAATTGGTTAATAGCAGGGAGTTGAAGCACCACCATCCCAGCATTCTGCGGGTAGTGCCTGTTAGCGGTTCCATTAGATTTATAAATGCGCATCCACTGTCCCACGGCCCAGCCAGTCAATTTATAAACTTCATCTCCCCTGGAAAAATGTGTCTAAACCAATGGTATTCAAACCTTTTCAGCAGGGACACCATTTTTTCCTACAGAATTTCTGGGGTCCCCATTTTTTTGCAATCATTTCTTGTGATCCCACCCCAAATACAACTTTAAAATCGGTACGTTACATTTTTTTTTACATCAACAAATAACCTTCAATTACCCAATCAAATACTTTTTTTCTAATTAACTTTCTCAAAAACGTTTCTATATTGTCTCATACAATAATCTGTACTCATAATTTTTTGTTCCTAAATAATGAATATATATATCCCCACTGCAGTCCCCCCGACCCCCACTTTAAATATCACTGGTCTAGACAATATTTCCCAATGCCCCTAGGCTAGCATATGGTTTGAAACAGTTGAGGTTTGTCTAAACCTTGCTGTCTGCCTCTCCGACCTGTGGATCAATGTCGCCGTTTTTTTGGTGACCTCCACCGTGTGATGTGTATGAATGTGACCAGAATGACAGCTTCTCTGAGCCAGGCAAATTAATTTATCAGGGTCATTATAATGGATATATCCAAAGAAATGGCAATTTAATCCAAGGTAAAACAAACAAAAGTGCAGACAGTTTTCTGTCATTTCAGCTGCTTGATGTGATTGTGTGATAGATTTAGTTGGCTGGCTAGCAAAGGAAAAGTAGCTAGCCTGCATAGCTACAGTGCATTCGGAAAGTATTCAGACCCCTTACTTTTTTCCACATTTTGTTACGTTACAGCCTTATTCTGAAAATGGATTAAGTCAAATAAAATCTATCTACACACAATACCCCATAATGACAAAGCGATAACATATCATTTTTAATTCATAAAAAAAGATTTAAAAAATACCTTATTTACATACGTTTTCAGAACCTTTGCTATGAGGCTGGAAATTGAGCTCAGGTCCATCCTGTTTCCATTGATCATCCTTGAGATGTTTCTACAACTTGATTGGAGTCCACCTGTGGTAAATTCAATGGATTGGTCATGATTTGAAAAGGCACACACCTGTCTGTCTATATAAGGTTCAACAGTTGACAGTGCATGTCAGAGCATAAACTAAGCCATGAGGTGGAAGGAATTGTCCCTAGAGCTCCGAGACAGGATTGTGTCGAGGCACAGACGTGGGGAAGGGTACCGATACATTTCTGCAGCATTGAAGGTACCCAAGAACACAGTGGCTTCCATCATTCTTAAAAGGAAGAAGTTTGGAACCACCAAGACTCTTCCATGAGCCGGCTGCTCAGCCAAACCATCCCTACGGTGAATCAGCCCTTATTCAGGAGTTATTCACACGATAATTCCCGGGATCTCAAGCCTTATTGCTTAGTTAATGGACTAAGTCATTTCTGACTTCATTAGGTTCTGAGAGCGATAAATGCCCCACCCACCCACCCAGCCAAAGTCACACCCTTAGTATCTTACTCATGAAGTTTCTGTAGTGTAGCGGTTAACACGTTCGCCTAACACGTGAAAGGTCCCCGGTTCGAGACCGGGCAGAAACACATTTTAACAAATTAGACAGTAAGCCTATTCACTTAGGGCTCGATCCCAATTTAGGAATTCATGCTTTTCCTACGCACTTCTCAGTATTTGCTATTCAGACTTACCCTTTTAAGTCGCGTAACGCACTCTGCTGGGGTGGCTAGCTTGGGCGCTCTGAATAAATTCCTGCTACGTGTGGTCTGAGTTCCATAGTGATTCAAATAGGCTACATGTCCCAAATTATTGCAATACTTTAGCTTAATATGATTCACTAATGCTAGCAACCCTCAGGAACAAATCACAAGGATGTGACAGATTAAAGAAAGGTCAACGGAATGAAAGTATGCCAAAATAAATGTATGTGGCTGTTACTGACAGTGGCTCCCGATAGTGGCTAATATTTAAAATGATACAAATTGTCAAATAAAACTGGGAAAAGCCCCACAGTGGAGGTGTCATAATACCCATAAAACTTAGCGGTCAAACAGGGAAATGGTTCCAACCATTTTTCCACCATTCATTTTTCCCATAAGGGATTTTAGAAACACTTAAAATAATACATTTGTAGTTCTTTATGATCGCCACATTAGCAGTTAATTAGCATTTAATTTTGGGGGGATAAATACAGGCGAATATTTTTTCTAAAAGTCACCTTGTCCTAGAGAGAATTACACGGTTACCATGCCAGGGTAAGCCAACAAGAAACACAGGCCTTTTTGAATTGTTTTTAAAATCCCCTGTGGGGAATATGAATGGTGGAAAAACGATTGGAACCATTTCCCTGTTCGACCGCTAGTTCTTATGGGTATTATGACTCCTACTGTGGTACTCTATTTGGGATATTATGGGCGGTAGACTTGTGGGCATTCCTAACATTTTAAATGACTTCCGCTCATTTTCATGTAGTTTCCATAGTGTAGTGGTTATCACGTTCGCCTCACACGCGAAAGGTCCCCGGTTCGAAACCGGGCGGAAACAAATTTTAACAAAACAGATAGTGATGACAGAAACAGGGTCATAACTGAAAAAAACGAAACAAATACATAGGCCTGCAGAATACATGAATAGACCAGTCTTAGACATGTCTTTCAATAACCAGAGGCAGATAGTGATAACTGAAAAAAAACGAAACAAATACATAGGCCTACAGAATACATGAATAGACCAGTCTTAGACCAGAGGCAGATAGTGATAACTGAAAAAAAACGAAACAAATACATAGGCCTACAGAATACATGAAAAGACCAGTCTTAGACATGTCTTTCAATAACCAGAGGCAATGCAATGTTATAAAACAGGTTGTTTGGATCCTGGATGCTAATTGGTTAATAGCAGGGAGTTGAAGCACCACCATCCCAGCATTCTGCAGGTAGTGCCTGTTAGCGGTTCCATTAGATTTATAAATGCGCATCCACTGTCCCACGGCCCAGCCAGTCAATTTATAAACTTCATCTCCCCTGGAAAAATGTGTCTAGACCAATGGTATTCAAACCTTTTCAGCAGGGACACCATGTTTTCCTACAGAATTTCTGGGGTCCCCATTTTTTTGCAATCATTTCTTGTGATCCCACCCCAAATACAACTTTAAAATCGGTACGTTACATTTTTTTTTACATCAACAAATAACCTTCAATTACCCAATCAAATACTTTTTTTCTAATTAACTTTCTCAAAAACGTTTCTATATTGTCTCATACAATAATCTGTACTCATAATTTTTGGTTCCTAAATAATGAATATATATATCCCCACTGCAGTCCCCCCGACCCCGACATTAAATATCATTGGTCTAGACAATATTTCCCAATGCCCCTAGGCTAGCATATGGTTTGAAACAGTTGAGGTTTGTCTAAACCTTGCTGTCTGCCTCTCCGACCTGTGGATCAATGTTGCCGTTTTTTTGGTGACCTCCACCGTGTGATGTGTATGAATGTGACCAGAATGACAGCTTCTCTGAGCCAGGCAAATTAATTTATCAGGGTCATTATAATGGATATATCCAAAGAAATGGCAATTTAATCCAAGGTAAAACAAACAAAAGTGCAGACAGTTTTCTGTCATTTCAGCTGCTTGATGTGATTGTGTGATAGATTTAGTTGGCTGGCTAGCAAAGGAAAAGTAGCTAGCCTGCATAGCTACAGTGCATTTGGAAAGTATTCAGACCCCTTACTTTTTTCCACATTTTGTTACGTTACAGCCTTATTCTGAAAATGGATTAAGTCAAATAAAATCTATCTACACACAATACCCCATAATGACAAAGCGATAACATATCATTTTTAATTCATAAAAAAAGATTTAAAAAATACCTTATTTACATACGTTTTCAGAACCTTTGCTATGAGGCTGGAAATTGAGCTCAGGTCCATCCTGTTTCCATTGATCATCCTTGAGATGTTTCTACAACTTGATTGGAGTCCACCTGTGGTAAATTCAATGGATTGGTCATGATTTGAAAAGGCACACACCTGTCTGTCTATATAAGGTTCAACAGTTGACAGTGCATGTCAGAGCATAAACTAAGCCATGAGGTGGAAGGAATTGTCCCTAGAGCTCCGAGACAGGATTGTGTCGAGGCACAGACGTGGGGAAGGGTACCGATACATTTCTGCAGCATTGAAGGTACCCAAGAACACAGTGGCTTCCATCATTCTTAAAAGGAAGAAGTTTGGAACCACCAAGACTCTTCCATGAGCCGGCTGCTCAGCCAAACCATCCCTACGGTGAATCAGCCCTTATTCAGGAGTTATTCACACGATAATTCCCGGGATCTCAAGCCTTATTGCTTAGTTAATGGACTAAGTCATTTCTGACTTCATTAGGTTCTGAGAGCGATAAATGCCCCACCCACCCACCCAGCCAAAGTCACACCCTTAGTATCTTACTCATGAAGTTTCTGTAGTGTAGCGGTTATCACGTTCGCCTAACACGTGAAAGGTCCCCGGTTCGAGACCGGGCAGAAACACATTTTAACAAATTAGACAGTAAGCCTATTCACTTAGGGCTCGATCCCAATTTAGGAATTCATGCTTTTCCTACGCACTTCTCAGTATTTGCTATTCAGACTTACCCTTTTAAGTCGCGTAACGCACTCTGCTGGGGTGGCTAGCTTGGGCGCTCTGAATAAATTCCTGCTACGTGTGGTCTGAGTTCCATAGTGATTCAAATAGGCTACATGTCCCAAATTATTGCAATACTTTAGCTTAATATGATTCACTAATGCTAGCAACCCTCAGGAACAAATCACAAGGATGTGACAGATTAAAGAAAGGTCAACGGAATGAAAGTATGCCAAAATAAATGTATGTGGCTGTTACTGACAGTGGCTCCCGATAGTGGCTAATATTTAAAATGATACAAATTGTCAAATAAAACTGGGAAAAGCCCCACAGTGGAGGTGTCATAATACCCATAAAACTTAGCGGTCAAACAGGGAAATGGTTCCAACCATTTTTCCACCATTCATTTTTCCCATAAGGGATTTTAGAAACACTTAAATAATACATTTGTAGTTCTTTATGATCGCCACATTAGCAGTTAATTAGCATTTAATTTTGGGGGGATAAATACAGGCGAATATTTTTTCTAAAAGTCACCTTGTCCTAGAGAGAATTACACGGTTACCATGCCAGGGTAAGCCAACAAGAAACACAGGCCTTTTTGAATTGTTTTTAAAATCCCCTGTGGGGAATATGAATGGTGGAAAAACGATTGGAACCATTTCCCTGTTCGACCGCTAGTTCTTATGGGTATTATGACTCCTACTGTGGTACTCTATTTGGGATATTATGGGCGGTAGACTTGTGGGCATTCCTAACATTTTAAATGACTTCCGCTCATTTTCATGTAGTTTCCATAGTGTAGTGGTTATCACGTTCGCCTCACACGCGAAAGGTCCCCGGTTCGAAACCGGGCGGAAACAAATTTTAACAAAACAGATAGTGATGACAGAAAACAGGGTCATAACTGAAAAAAACGAAACAAATACATAGGCCTGCAGAATACATGAATAGACCAGTCTTAGACATGTCTTTCAATAACCAGAGGCAGATAGTGATAACTGAAAAAAAACGAAACAAATACATAGGCCTACAGAATACATGAATAGACCAGTCTTAGACCAGAGGCAGATAGTGATAACTGAAAAAAAACGAAACAAATACATAGGCCTACAGAATACATGAAAAGACCAGTCTTAGACATGTCTTTCAATAACCAGAGGCAATGCAATGTTATAAACAGGTTGTTTGGATCCTGGATGCTAATTGGTTAATAGCAGGGAGTTGAAGCACCACCATCCCAGCATTCTGCAGGTAGTGCCTGTTAGCGGTTCCATTAGATTTATAAATGCGCATCCACTGTCCCACGGCCCAGCCAGTCAATTATAAACTTCATCTCCCCTGGAAAAATGTGTCTAGACCAATGGTATTCAAACCTTTTCAGCAGGGACACCATGTTTTCCTACAGAATTTCTGGGGTCCCCATTTTTTTGCAATCATTTCTTGTGATCCCACCCCAAATACAACTTTAAAATCGGTACGTTACATTTTTTTTTACATCAACAAATAACCTTCAATTACCCAATCAAATACTTTTTTTCTAATTAACTTTCTCAAAAACGTTTCTATATTGTCTCATACAATAATCTGTACTCATAATTTTTTGTTCCTAAATAATGAATATATATATCCCCACTGCAGTCCCCCCCGACCCCGACATTAAATATCATTGGTCTAGACAATATTTCCCAATGCCCCTAGGCTAGCATATGGTTTGAAACAGTTGAGGTTTGTCTAAACCTTGCTGTCTGCCTCTCCGACCTGTGGATCAATGTTGCCGTTTTTTTTGGTGACCTCCACCGTGTGATGTGTATGAATGTGACCAGAATGACAGCTTCTCTGAGCCAGGCAAATTAATTTATCAGGGTCATTATAATGGATATATCCAAAGAAATGGCAATTTAATCCAAGGTAAAACAAACAAAAGTGCAGACAGTTTTCTGTCATTTCAGCTGCTTGATGTGATGTGTGATAGATTTAGTTGGCTGGCTAGCAAAGGAAAAGTAGCTAGCCTGCATAGCTACAGTGCATTCGGAAAGTATTCAGACCCCTTACTTTTTTCCACATTTTGTACGTTACAGCCTTATTCTGAAAATGGATTAAGTCAAATAAAATCTATCTACACACAATACCCCATAATGACAAAGCGATAACATATCATTTTTAATCATAAAAAAAGATTTAAAAATACCTTATTTACATACGTTTTCAGAACCTTTGCTATGAGGCTGGAAATTGAGCTCAGGTCCATCCTGTTTCCATTGATCATCCTTGAGATGTTTCTACAACTTGATTGGAGTCCACCTGTGGTAAATTCAATGGATTGGTCATGATTTGAAAAGGCACACACCTGTCTGTCTATATAAGGTTCAACAGTTGACAGTGCATGTCAGAGCATAAACTAAGCCATGAGGTGGAAGGAATTGTCCCTAGAGCTCCGAGACAGGATTGTGTCGAGGCACAGACGTGGGGAAGGGTACCGATACATTTCTGCAGCATTGAAGGTACCCAAGAACACAGTGGCTTCCATCATTCTTAAAATGAAGAAGTTTGGAACCACCAAGACTCTTCCAAGAGCCGGCTGCTCAGCCAAACCATCCCTACGGTGAATCAGCCCTTATTCAGGAGTTATTCACACGATACTTCCCGGGATCTCAAGCCTTATTGCTTAGTTAATGGACTAAGTCATTTCTGACTTCATTAGGTTCTGAGAGCGATAAATGCCCCACCCACCCAGCCACCCACCCAGCCAAAGTCACACCCTTAGTATCCTACTCATGCAGTTTCCGTAGTGTAGAGGTTATCACGTTCGCCTAACACGCGAAATGTCCCCGGTTCGAGACCGGGCGGAAACACATTTTAACAAATTAGACAGTAAGCCTATTCACTTAGGGCTCGATCCCAATTTAGGAATTCATGCTTTTCCTACGCACTTCTCAGTGTTTGCTATTCAGACTTACCCTTTTTAGTCGCGTAACGCACTCTGCTGGGGTGGCTAGCTTGGGCGCTCTGAATAAATTCCTGCTACGTGTGGTCTGAGTTCCATAATGATTCAAATAGGCTACATGTCCCAAATTATTGCAATACTTTAGCTTAATATGATTCACTAATGCTAGCAACCCTCAGGAACAATTCACAAGGATGTGACAGATTAAAGAAAGGTCAACGGAATGAAAGTATGCCAAAATAAATGTATGTGGCTGTTACTGACAGTGGCTCCCGATAGTGGCTAATATTTAAAATGATACAAATTGTCAAATAAAACTGGGAAAAGCCCCACAGTGGAGGTGTCATAATACCCACAAAAACTTAGCGGTCAAACAGGGAAATGGTTCCAACCATTTTTCCACCATTCATTTTCCCATAAGGGATGTTTAGAAACACTTAAAATAATACATTTGTAGTTCTTTATGATCGCCACATTAGCAGTTAATTAGCATTTAATTTTGGGGGGATAAATACAGCGAATATTTTTTTTCTAAAAGTCACCTTGTCCTAGAGAGAATTACACGGTTACCATGCCAGGGTAAGCCAACAAGAAACACAGGCCTTTTTGAATTGTTTTTAAATCCCCTGTGGGAATATGAATGGTGGAAAAACGATTGGAACCATTTCCCTGTTCGACCGCTAGTTCTTATGGGTATTATGACTCCTACTGTGGTACTCTATTTGGGATATTATGGGCGGTAGACTTGTGGGCATTCCTAACATTTTAAATGACTTCCGCTCATTTTCATGTAGTTTCCGTAGTGTAGTGGTTATCACGTTCGCCTCACACGCGAAAGGTCCCCGGTTCGAAACCGGGCGGAAACAAATTTTAACAAAACAGATAGTGATGACAGAAACAGGGTCATAACTGAAAAAAACGAAACAAATACATAGGCCTGCAGAATACATGAATAGACCAGTCTTAGACATGTCTTTCAATAACCAGAGGCAGATAGTGATAACTGAAAAAAACGAAACAAATACATAGGCCTACAGAATACATGAATAGACCAGTCTTAGACCAGAGGCAGATAGTGATAACTGAAAAAAAACGAAACAAATACATAGGCCTACAGAATACATGAAAAGACCAGTCTTAGACATGTCTTTCAATAACCAGAGGCAATGCAATGTTATAAAACAGGTTGTTTGGATCCTGGATGCTAATTGGTTAATAGCAGGGAGTTGAAGCACCACCATCCCAGCATTCTGCAGGTAGTGCCTGTTAGCGGTTCCATTAGATTTATAAATGCGCATCCACTGTCCCACGGCCCAGCCAGTCAATTTATAAACTTCATCTCCCCTGAAAAATGTGTCTAGACCAATGGTATTCAAACCTTTTCAGCAGGGACACCATGTTTTCCTACAGAATTTCTGGGGTCCCCATTTTTTTGCAATCATTTCTTGTGATCCCACCCCAAATACAACTTAAAATCGGTACGTTACATTTTTTTTACATCAACAAATAACCTTCAATTACCCAATCAATACTTTTTTCTAATTAACTTTCTCAAAAACGTTTCTATATTGTCTACATACAATAATCTGTACTCATAATTTTTTGTTCCTAAATAATGAAATATATATCCCCACTGCAGTCCCCCCGACCCCGACATTAAATATCATTGGTCTAGACAATATTCCCAATGCCCCTAGGCTAGCATATGGTTTGAAACAGTTGAGGTTTGTCTAAACCTTGCTGTCTGCCTCTCCGACCTGTGGATCAATGTTGCCGTTTTTTTGGTGACCTCCACCGTGCGATGGTATGAATGTGACCAGAATGACAGCTTCTCTGAGCCAGGCAAATTAATTGATCAGGGTCAGTATAATGGATATATCCAAAGAAATGGGCAATATAATCCAAGGTAAACAAACAAAAGTGCAGACAGTTTTCTGTCATTTCAGCTGCTTGATGTGATTGTGTGATAGATTTAGTTTGCTGGCTAGCAAAGGAAAAGTAGCTAGCCTGCATAGCTACAGTGCATTCGGAAAGTATTCAGACCCCTTACTTTTTTCCACATTTTGTTACGTTACAGCCTTATTCTGAAATGGATTAAGTTCAACTAAAATCTATCTACACACAATACCCCATAATGACAAAGCGATAACATATCATTTTTAATTCATAAAAAGATTTAAAAAATACCCTTATTTACATACGTTTTCAGAACCTTGCTATGAGGCTGGAAATTGAGCTCAGGTCAATCCTGTTTCCGTTGATCATCCTTGAGATGTTTCTACAACTTGATTGGAGTCCACCTGTGGTAAATTCAATGGATTGGTCATGATTTGAAAAGGCACACACCTGTCTGTCTATATAAGGTTCCACAGTTGACAGTGCATAAACTAAGCCATGAGGTGGAAGGAATTGTCCCTAGAGCTCCGAGACAGGATTGTGTCGAGGCACAGACGTGGGGAAGGGTACCGATACATTTCTGCAGCATTGAAGGTACCCAAGAACACAGTGGCTTCCATCATTCTTAAAAGGAAGAAGTTTGGAACCACCAAGACTCTTCCAAGAGCGGCTGCTCAGCCAAAACCATCCCTACGGTGAATCAGCCCTTATTCAGGAGTTATTCACCGATAATTCCCGGGATCTCAAGCCTTATTGCTTAGTTAATGGACTAAGGTCATTCTGACTTCATTAGGTTCTTGAGAGCGATAAATGCCTCCACCCACCACCCAGCCCCCCCCCCCAGCCACAAAGTCAACACCCTTAGTATCTTACTCATGAAGTTTCTGTAGTGTAGCGGTATCACGTTCGCCTAACACGTGAAAGGTCCGGTTCGAGACCTGGCAGAAACACATTTTAAACAAATTAGACAGTAAGCCTATCACTTAGGCTCGATCCCAATTGGAACTCATGCTTTTCCTACGCACTTCTCAGTATTTGCTATTCAGACTTACCCTTTTAAGTCGCGTAACGCACTCTGCTGGGGTGGCTAGCTTGGGCGCTCTGAATAAATTCCTGCTACGTGTGGTCTGAGTTCCATAATGATTCAAATAGGCTACATGTCCCAAATTATTGCAATACTTTAGCTTAATATGATTCACTAATGCTAGCAACCCTCAGGAACAATTCACAAGGATGTGACGATTAAAGAAAGGTCAACGGAATGAAAGTATGCCAAAATAAATGTATGTGGCTGTTACTGACAGTGGCTCCCGATAGTGGCTAATATTTAACATGATACAAATTTCTCAATAAAACTGGGAAAAAGCCCCACAGTTGAGGTGTCATAATACCCATAAAACCTAGCGGTCAAACAGGGAAATAGTTCCAACCATTTTTCCACCATCATTTTTCCCAAGGGGATTTTAGAAACACTTAAATAATACATTTGTAGTTCTTTATGATAGCCACATTAGCAGTTAATTAGGCATTTAATTTTGGGGGGGGTAAATACAGGCGAATATTTTTTATAAAGTCACCTTGTCCTAGAGAGAATTACACGGTTACCAGGCCAGGGTAAGCCAAAAGAAACACGGGCTTTTTTTAATTGTTTTTAAAATCCCCTGTGGGGAATATGAATGGTGGAAAAACGATTGGAACATTTCCCTGTTCGACCGCTAGTTCTGTATGGGTATTATGACTCCTACTGTGTGTACTCTATTTGGGATATTCATGGGCGGTAGACTGTGGACATTCTAACATTTTCCATGACTTCCACTCCTTCTGTAGTTTCAGTAGTGTAGTGGTTATCCACGTTTGCCTCACACGCAAAAGGTCCCCGGTTCGAAACTAGGCGGAAACAAATTTTAACAAAACAGATAGTGATGACAGAAACAGGGTCATAACTGAAAAAAAACAAAACAAATACATAGGCCTGCAGAATACATGAATAGACCAGTCTTTGACATGTCTTTCAATAACCAGAGGCAGATAGTGATAACT